>NC_139595.1:16215855-16218355 GCF_946808225.1 Silurus aristotelis | reverse complement strand
CAACAGGTTTGCTTCCAACATCAACAATAAGTCAGATATAACGCTGATTAGTGTAGTAGTGTAGGAAGAATGGAAATGTGGTTTTAGAACAACTTAGAGTTTAACCATCTTAGATCCATTGCAACTGATTTGATTAAGTATCTACCGTAATTTCCAAACTATTAAGCGCACCCAAATATAAGCCGCACCCACTGAATTTGACAAAGATTTTTATTTTAAACATAAATAAGCTGCACCTGTCTATAAACCGCAGGTGTCTACACGGAAACTAATGAACTTTACACAGGCTTAAACGAAAGACAGTGTCTGTTACACGCTACACGGCTTGTATCTAAACAGTAGCCTACCAAGAAAGTCATTGTTCACTGTCTTCCTCCTTCCTTTCACAACTATTTCTCTCGGGAGTTTATCTTTTGGCATCGTCGTGTATTTAGAAATCACCATCGGTGAAGCTTTTCTCCCGATGCCGTGCAGCTCAGAACACAGGTGAAGTGTTTTTTCATGCCCGAATTGTTTTCAGCGTGACGAATGATTCGCATTTCCTGTTGACAGTCCGAGTGAGCAGCAGGTTAAAACGTCAGAGGAACCTCATCCATATTTATGATGTGCTGCGGCCCGATTCAGTGGGAAAGCATCTGATTTAATATAAAGAGTTTCATTGGTTCACCTGAACCTGTTCAGCAATTTCATTGGTCTAATGTTATGGGGTTCAGTTTTTTGGCTTGAAGTTTGTGAAACCGGGAAAAACCCAGGAAAAATCCATAAATTAGCCGCTTCATTGTTTAAGCCGCGGGGTTCAAAACGTGAGGAAAAAAGTAGCGGCTTATAGTCCGGAAAATACGGTAGTTTGTACTCCATAAAGGGATGATTTATGACTTACACTATATTTACGAAAGTATCAAGACACACAAATTTCCCTGCCATATGTGGTCCTAAACTCTTACAACAAAGATTGAGGAACACAATATAAAATGCAGTATAGTCTTTGAATGCAGTAGCATTATATTTTGCCTTAACTAGAAGACCCAAACCAAGATGAAAAAATAATCTGGACATGCACTCTACACCCTGAAAAACTATTTCATTAATTCTTGAAACACTGTTGCTGACTGAAGACCAGCCTGACATCATCTAATTAGACAATTTCTGGATCCCCAGAACGCTTTATTTCAGTCCCAAATGTTCTCCTGCTGATTTTGGACACAGATTGTGATATGAAACAGCCAACGAGTTTGAAGAGACTCTATTTGTCTGTCCCTGGGACAGATTTTGTTCTCTCTCCCACTCCCACTCCCACACATACATACATACATACCTGTAATTGAATTAGAGGACTTCTGCCATCCCGTGTGTGACAGGTGGCCTGTCCTACTCACACCCCCACAGATCTATTAATTCAGCAGCACTCGCTAATTAACCTTGAGCTCAGACAGGTGATTAAGAAATGCAGATGGACCTGTTTAAAAATCTGGTGTACTGAGGGGACGGAGATAGAGAAAGCCAAGGGACAGACAGATGAATAAGTCAGATTAGGGACTGATCAAGCAGATTAAATTACTGAAGCAAGAGACAGAAAGAGAATTGTACTGGACATGTTTCGATTTGACATCAACATGACGGCAGATGTACGGCGTGGTCTTTAAAAAAATACAAATAAAAATAGAGACCAAAAATAAATAAAAAACAGAGACCACGTCTACACTGAAAACATGCTTGACAATTTAAAACCAGAAATATATATATTTTTCCTTATTTAATTGGAAGCAAATTTGTGATCTTGACCATGTTAACTATTAATATATCAGGTTTCCCTCAGGTCTAATCTCTTTGATCTCTTTTTTTCCCTGATCATCATCCTTATAGTCTCTTGAGAAAAAACATATACTCAAGAAAAATCATATCCTCATATCCTCATAAAAGAGCCAATTACCTCAATGTCCGTCGGATTTTCTTTCTTCTGAATAAATTGTTTTCTACAGAAACGTCACAGTGTCTGTTTATTAATTCTCACTCCATGCTGATGCACCAAAAGACAAAGAATTCCCTTATTGCTAAATCCTAACCTAAAATGGGATTTAACCAATTCCTTCACGTTCATTTCAACTTTTATTGTCATTACAACCATATATAGCTGACGCAGTGCACAGCGAAATGAGACAACTTTCCTCCAGGACCCTGGTGCTTCATTTTACAATATAAAGATACATAACAAAACATGCACGATGTGAAATTTTGAATCGATGCATTTTTTTTTATATTAACACTTCAATCTTGTATTGCTATGACTTTATTCTCAAAATATCTGGAATTTATTCTGAAGATGTTTTTCGTTGGGAGTGACGACGATGGACAGGATTAGAAACTAGTTTATTAGAGGGACAGCGCATGTAGGACGTTTTGGAGACAAGGTGAGGGAGGCGTGATTGAGATGGTTTGAACATGTGCAGAGGAGGGACATGGGGTATATCAGTAGGAGAATGCTGAGGATGGAGCCACCAGG
>NC_139595.1:16143355-16213355 GCF_946808225.1 Silurus aristotelis | reverse complement strand
CGATAGAGATAGATAGAGAGAGGTAAAGAGCGAGAGCACACGAGAGTGCTCTTTGGAACCTTCTCCCTTTCTCCTTTCACCTCAAAAAAATGGTTCTTTGTGTCTCCGCTATGGTTTTCCAATGACAGATGGCCTCGCCATAGGAGGGGGATTTATCTCAGTGCTTCCCCACTGCCATGGCATCACACAGAACCACACACACATGCAGGAACAATCAGGCAACACTCATGCTGTGCGTTTTTGAAAACCTCGTTAGAAAAAGCCAGTATGTGTTTCCTCTAATTACATGTGCGTGCAGCGAAAAACCGCATCAGCGTGAGCTCATCTCGGTCCACCTATTCTCTAAAGCTTACTTTATCCCTGAGTCCAGGAAATGACATTGCTTTGTTTACCTACAGCCTGAAAAAGTGAACAGCAGCAAGTAAAATGGATTAAATGAATCCAATTGATTAACTATGACAAGGATAGATTTTTCCTGGTGTAAAACATTCACTGAATAATGCAATAGTTGCAGAAACTCTGTCTAGAAAACAAAATAAAGAGCAGATACATTGCAATTTTCTGTTTTTCCTTAGTCACAGACCTGCAAAAATAATGTGTATAAATAGGCATTTTTACAGATTTCTTAAAAATAGTCTTCGTAATAACAATATTTAGCTAGCAGTGTTTGACATTGCTTTAAAGCCCATATTTTTGCTGCAGCCCAAATGGTACCCTATAGCAGTGGTCCCCCAACCCCCCGGGCAACACAGAAAGAATACATTACTTACATTATTTCCATTTTATTTATTATCTAAATCTGAACGATGTTTTATTTTGGAAAATGACCGGATTCTCTCCACCACATCTGTCTATGACTCACTCTTGATGCATATGATGGACTCACATGTCTTACCTTCATCCACTACCTTCTTAAAGGGGCTGCTCCGGCCGCTAACACATAATACATGACCGCTAAATTCAAACCCCCAAGCGAGCAAAAAAACAACACAGTGGATTCACGTTTATTATTATATATTAAAAAAAAAATAACAGTTTCTATGCCGGTCTTATCATTTTATTTTGTTGTATTTATCCGCCACATGTTAAAGGCCGGTCCGTGAAAATATTGTTTGAGGGTTGGGGACCACAAATCTTTTCCTTGTAAATGAATAATTTTTTTAAGGAAGTCAAAAATCCAACATCTCATGGCCAGAAATTAGGTTTGTATCTGTGGAAACGTTTGTGTATGTGCTTTTATTAAAGAAAATGTCTACCCATATGTGTACAAATGTTTGTGGACACCTGAGCATTAGATTGTGCTTTATGTCCATCCTATTCCACATTTACTCCCCATTTGCTTGTATAATAATCAAAGTGTATTTGTGGCTATTTATGCTCATTCAGCTGCTAAGAATTAGTAAAGTCAGGTACTGATGTAGGTGAGGTGACGAGGTCTGGGGTTCAGTCAGCGTTCCAATGCATCCAAAAGGTGTTCAATAGGGATTTATAGAGCTCTATAACAGGCCACTCAACACCTTCCACTCCAACCTCATATATGATGATGGAACAGGTTTGGGTCTCCTAGCTCAAGTCAAAGGCAAAACTGAATGCTATCGCATCCCACAATGTTTGGTGACTTTAATTTTTGTGGTAGCAGTTTGGAAAGAACCGTATATGGTTAAAACAAATTGTCAATATTTTTTGCCATGCCGTGTATGTGAAATATTATGTTTATTAAAATATTTAACATTTATTTTGTGATGCGGTATTCTAGTGGTTGAGATGTTGGATTTTTGATCACAAGGTCATGAGTTTGAATCCCAGCACCCCAAAGCTGCCACTGCTCTTTTATTCACTCTCTGTTCAGAGACCATTGTCACTCCGAATAAGAGTGTTGGCCAAATCTCACGCTACCACAATTAGCACGGTATTGTGGGAAATATTCCAATTACTGGCTAAAAAAACTTCAGCAACGTGTCTATGAAATAAAATGTCTATGAACAAATCTCGGTGAATCTCGATCAATTATAAAGGCTAATATATTGTCATAAAATTTTTTTTTTGCTTTTAATGCCAATAGTGTGCTTTTATGAATATCGCTTGTGAATTATTCATCTATGTTAATGGTCAAAAGGGGGTGAGAGAGTCTATTAACACATGTATTTGATTTAATAATTAATCAGACTAACCTGCACTCTCTCGTTCTCAATTCCCTGTGAAAATGAAGTGTGTGACCTGCACAGAGTCTGTGTTTTGCTTGCTCTTTTCCGCCCTTGGCCGTTGCTGCCTCTTTTTTCTCTTCTCTCTCTCTCTCTCTCTCTCTCTCTCTCTCTCTCTCTCTCTCTCTCTCTCTCTCTCTCGCTCTGTAATAGGCCTTTAAAAGCCTGCTGTGAACTTGGAATCTGCACTAACCTCTAGAGGTAAAATCTGCATTGATCTACAGTTTTACATGCACGTATACTTATTTTCACAACACTGCCATTTTACACCCAAATTACACTGTAACTCTTCATATTTCCTGAACTAATATTGTTTACTGCATTAGTTAACATTCATAAATCCTGAATTTCATCATTTTCGTCATTTCATTATTAACAAACCAAGAAATTTGTTGAAAATACTTGGGGTTGTGTTTGGGGGATGTGCTGGATTTACTACTTCCTGAAGGGTTCTTCCTCGATTCAAATATTCTTTGTATTTTTTCTCCACTGATTTATATGTACACTTTATTAATAAGTGACACGCCTTGCTAGTTACTGTAGCTCATTTACATTTTACAATTAATGTTGTAGAGCAACATTCCTCATCCAGTGTCTCTTTTTATTCGTAATAAGAAAAAAGGAAAACGATTCATCTTGTCGTATTACTGATACAAAATCTTCTCTCATTGGGATTTTTTTACCTGGTGGAAAACAGTCTGGTCTGTTTTAGGACACTGATATTTGAGACTCCTACATTAAAATGGTGTAACACACACTTGGAGTATCCTACTTTGACTATGGTCAATTTGTAGCTTTGACATATTAAAACTGCTGTTAATGTTGTAGGTAAAAACTTAAAATTATATTAGTTATTTTTAATATGGTTTATTAGAGCTGTACTTACTCTTTATCAAACACACTAATGAGTAACGCGTTTTAATAAACAGTAATTAAAGAGAGCGATTGTGTGTGCGAACTATGTGTGACTCTACGAATAAGCGAGCTGTTGGTGTTAACCCCTTGTGCTGTTTTTCGCTATATTTCTCATTTTCTTCTTCAGTTCATCAAATTCATCTTGTGCCTCACGATATTTATCACAAGCAACATATCAGTTAAAAGGTGATACATTTAGCTCAGTATGATCATTTGGAATTATAAACAACATTTGGAACTGTCTGTGTAAGGGTTTACACTTCCCAGCCAATCAGAAACAAGTATTCAGACTGACCATATGATAAATATATATAAATTAACTCGCGTATGGTTATGAACATTATTTCAGGTGTTTCGTTTAATCAAACATAATTTAATGTAGTTATGAAAAACTTGGGTTGATTTTTAAAATGTGTTTATGTTTCACTTCCCATTTCCTTTTCTCACCATCTCGTATCTTCATCCAGGGTGGGCTCATGAACAACATTGAATCAAACGTGCGTAACGCCCAAGAATACGTGGAAAAAGCCAAAGAAGACACTAAAGCTGCTGTTAAAGTGCAAAAAACCAACAAGGTGGTGAGTAACACCTTAATCAGTCCACATCCTCTCTCTAAACCTGCTTTCTCTCTTTCTCTTGTCCTTTCTTCCTCTTGTCCCCTTTCCTCCCCCCCCTCCATATCGCGATGCTGCTGCGCGTGCTCGCTCAGGGCGAGATGATCGACCGTATAGAGTATAACGTGGAGCACGCAGTGGATTACGTGGAAAGGGCTGTGTCAGACACCAAGAAGGCAGTAAAGTACCAGAGCAAAGCACGGAGGGTGAGTCAGACGCTTATGACCTCCGTCATCGAGTACGTCCTTCCGTTCTTCTTTTCATCTCGTGCCATGTTGCGCCGTGCTTTGCTTTATGCACATAGTCGAGAATGAGACAAAAATGAGTGAGGTAGTACATATATATATATATATATATATATATATATATATATATATATATATATATATATATATATATATATATATATATATAATAAACCTGTACTAAAAATATAGTAGAGTTATATTGTACATTATTAAGGGCCAAACTGTGATGGCTAGACAACTGGGCCAGAGCATCTCCATTGGTTGTTCCCATCCTGCAGTGGTCAGTATCTATCAAAAGTGGTCTAAGAAAGGAACAGTAGTGATCCGGCGAAAGGTCGTGGGCGGCCGAAGCTCACTGATGCACGTGGGGAGCAAAGGCTGGTCCGTGTGGTCTGATCCAACAGACGAACTCCTGTAGCTCAAACTGCTGAAGAAGTTCATGCTTTTTATTGCTCTGCAGGTCAGAACTGTTTTAGCAGTAAAAGGGGACCAACACAATATTAGGCAGGTGGTCATAATGTTATACCTGGTCTGTGGCCATAAAGTTATGTCTGGTCGGTGTATACCTTTATACCTCACAAACTACCTGTATAACACAAACACACACACACACACACACACACACACACACACACACACACAGGCCAGACTTGTATCCTTCGACAGTCGTGACTAAGATTCTCCTACTTTTACACTTTAACAGAAAAAGGCTTTTTGACTGACAGTGGAAATGCATTTTTCCATAAAAACCTTGAATAACTTGACATGATGCCTTTTTTCTCTTTAGAAAAATGTTTTCAGTATATGGAAATGTCATCCAATCAGATCAGCTCAATACAATGAAAAACGCTCACACAGTGGAGCATCCGAGGCCGAGACGGTCCCGTTCCACCTTCTCCAAAATATGGTTCAATAGAACCACCTAAACCCCCTGTCTTTCTATCACTTCCACAGAAGTTGATCCTGTTAGGGACATGTGTGACATTTTGTCTGCTCATCCTCATCATCTCACTCGCTGTTGGACTCAGCTAGCATGCGCAGGAGAGACGGCGTACTGGAATAGGATGGCTAGAAGAAGACTAGACTTCTAGACTAGAAGAAGCCATGATGTTTTTGGGGGTCAAGCTTTCAGTATCATTTTTATTTTATAATATATCGCCTTGGAAATGGGCTATTTGTGAGATTATCGAACAGTGAGATGAAACATGTTATTTACAATTTTTAATTGAAATGTCACTGTGTAAGCTAATGTATCGATTGTTCCACCTACCTCACTACTTTCTGCCATTCTTGTGTGCATACACAAGTGTGTGTGTGTGTGTGTGTGTGTGTGTGTGTTGTGTTCTGTGCAGCTGCATGCAATTCGAGACTAATGTTCAGACACGTTTGATTCAGTCTAATGATTTAGTCAGTATTCAGTCTAGTGTTGTTTTCAACATGACCTCCTTGAATTCCTCTGATGAATAAATGTGTGAAATGTACTAGAAGCACATGGTATCATGTGTGAAATAGTGTACAACATGTACAGTGTAGTCATTTCCCATTCAGCTCTAAACAGAATGAAACGCTATCTTTCCAATTAGATGGATCGCTAATTAGCTAGAATCGATGGAAGTTCTCAATATGAGATCCAGGCTGACCTCAGAGGTCTGTGATTGAAAACAATAATTATAATGGAAAATACAATTCACCATTATGAAATTAATAAAACATTCATTCATCCTTCATTCATTTTCTCCCGCTTATCCGTAATTCGGGTCGCGGGGGCAGCAGTCTAAGCAGGCCCCCGCCTTCGACTGCTGCCCAATACTCACAGCACCGTCCCTTACGGTCCCTCCTGCAGGTGGTGAGCCCACGGGAAGGCGGCCCCACGTCACGGACCTTGATATTTCCCTCGTAAGGGACATTACAAAACATATTAATGAATAATAAGCTATTTTTAGACTTGGGAGGGAAAAAATAAGTGATATATGAATATACTCCGTGTGTTATTCTGTCTTCTATTTCTCATTTTGACATTTTCATTTCTAGTTCGTTATATTCAACTTCAGCCACGACCCATTTATTAAAATCATATTCACAATACAGTATTCCCCAATTACGTTCCAAAACGGCACACGAAAAACAGACGCCACCCCAAAAATATTTTGTGTATACAGTACTGTACCGTATTAACGTTTTAATTCATTTTATAATTCATTCATTCATTCATTTTCTCCCGCTTATCCGTAATTCGGGTCGTGGGGGCAGCAGTCTAAGCAGGCCCCCGACTGCTGCCCAATCCTCACAGCACCGTCCCTTACGGTCCCTCCTGCAGGTGGTGAGCCCACGGAAAGGCGGCCCCACGTCACTCCGACGTCACGGACCTTGACATTTCCCTCGTAAGGGACCCCTGGAGCATAGGGGGTTAAGGGCCTTGCTCAAGGGCCCAAGAGTGGCAGCTTGGCGATACCGGGGCTTGAACCCCAGACCTTCCGATCGGCAACCCAGCGCCTTAACCGCTGGAGCCACCACTCCCCCCCCCCATTTTATAATTAGTTATTATATTTTTTATTGATAAATTTCATTATTTCAACTCCATAAAAACAATTCCCTATAAGTTTCTCCGCAAGAGCCCGGGAAAATCAGTCAAATTAATTAGTTATGTGGCAAATGCAATTTCGCGATAAACCGAGGGGGTGCGAGATTCGAACCGCGGTAAAGCGGAGGATTACTGTATACTGTAAATGACTTGATTCATCTTAATAAAGTCATCAGGAAGTGAATTACAGCAGTTAAAATTATAATCCGCCATTATCTGAATATCATGTATAGTTTCGTTGAATGGTTATTCCCCGTTTTGTTGAGTGCAGGTATATATAAAAAAAAAAACCTGTATTATCACAGCTCTTATCTTCTGTTATGCCTTATTTATTCTTGAAAAACTCATCAATGGAATTCTGACACCCCCATATGGTGCGTGTAAGTGTGTACACAGTGTGCAGCGTAAAGTGTGTAGCGCTTTAGTATTCATCTCCCGCATGCACGGCTTTCGCTTTTGGAATGCATTTTATTAGGGGCAATTGAAAGTAGTTTTCTCTAATCCTTGTGCCCTAACGTTTACATTTCTTTTTTCTCTAATGATATAGGTGTGTAACTGTATGATTAACTCTTACTTCATTCTTCTCTTTCCATGCCGTCTGGATTTCTCCTTAATGTCTTGTCTGTACACAGAAGAAAATCTTGATTCTTATTTGCTGTGTGGTGCTCGGGATCGTTATCGCTTCCACCGTGGGCGGCTTGTTAGCCTGAACCACACAACGATTCAGAATCTTAACAGCAAACCTATAAATGCACACGGTTGCACAAAAAAATACTACGCACTGTTCCTTATCAGTGTACAGTCAGTGTAAAAAAAAAGAAAAAAAAAGGAATTAAGTCAAGAAAGAAGAACTGGTGTATTTCTTTTCCGCATGAGGCTCTATTTTGTCAACGTGCAGTTTTGCATGTGTTGCCCTAGATGTCCTGTGTGTCCCTGTATAGAAACAAAAACAACGAATAAATCATTTATTTTTCATTAACTTTGAAATTGCTAATAATTAGAATCGCTCTATTTATACAAATTCACTCGATTACTGCCGTTCTGTTTCCCCCAGTGCCAAGAATATGCCGCTGTTGCATGTTCTTCTTCAGCGAAAGATTATTAAAGCGAGAATGATAACCATCTTATAGAGCAAAGGTAAAATTTTGCTGCTGTTCTGGGGACAATGGAGATTTTGAGTCTGAATGTTTGCACTGATATAAATGTTCAGCTTCTTCTGTTGAATTGAAAGATAGAACAGTCCAAACCTAAAGAGTATTTACATGATCATACTAAATATATAAGTTATATTAAAACACAGCTGAAGCACATTTTGTACAGAGCCGCTGAGATGACATGGGTTTAAAAAAAATAAATAAAATGTATAATGCATAGAAGTATATTTATATATTCTTAAGATGGGACTCTAGAGAAGGTTACAGGATTTATTGGGAAATCACAAACTTCCTAATCGAAAAGCTCGACACCATCATTGCGAAACACGAGCACGTTCGGCAAATCCAAAAAGAACAAACGACAAAACGAAGGGTCGGGGCACTCCTTTTTTCACTCTTTTTTTAGGGGTCGTCAGAGCGGATCATCCTCTCAAAACAGATATTATTTTTCTACTGTACCTACTTGTGATATACTGTATTCTATCCAATTAAGTTAACAATACAATAGGATCATTCAAGTCAGTGTAGATGACAGAAGCTTATGGATTGTACAATATAGACATTTATGAATAAGCACCTTGGAAGGAACTCATAAAGTCAGAATTGACAGATTTGATCTATATAGACAAAAGTATTGGGACTGCTGACTTTTCCAGCCATATGTGGATCTTCCCCAAACTGTTACCACAAAGTTAGAGGCATCGTATAGATCATCTTTAGATGCACTTGCATTAAATTTGTCCTTGAATTTTTCCTTCCTTGAACTAGCAGTCCTAAACCTGTCTCAGCATGACAATGCCCCTGTGTGCAAAACCAGCTCCGTGAAGATATGCTTTACATGGCTTGGAGCCTGTTATAGTCTCTTACCTACACTCTATTGAACACCTTTGGAATGAATTAAAACACAGAGTGCACCACAGGCCACCTCACCTCACCCTAAATCAGGATCCGGTCTTAACTGATTCCCTGTGTCTGAAAGATCGCAAATCACCAGCACACTCCATAATTTAGTGGAACATCTTCTCAGAAAATTAGAAGCTATTATTAAAGCAAATGAGCTCTAAATGTAGAACGGGATGTTCAAAAAGCACATAACAATTTTTCATTATATAGACTTTTGCCCATATTGAGTATGCGAGTGGGAAGTAATGCATTGGATTTGTAACAGTGTAGGCAATGTAATAAATAATATGCGGAAATTGTATTAGAACGAAGTTTGAATACAATTATATTTGTGGTTACGTGTCAGTTTAATTCAACGGATTTATCGGTGTCTTGCTTGTTTTATCACATTTGGCCTGAACCTCAGAAATGTTTTCATAGCCACAAAATAGAAATAGATCTTAAAAGAATTTGTGGCTTTAATATATTAATTCCACCCAAATATACAAAAAAAAACAACCTTAAATAACCCATATCATATCAGCTGCTCTGTCGAATTTAGATATAGTTTCAACTGCACTGCTTTTTGAATCCCTATAGACCCAAGTTTTATTTATGACTTTTAATCCCACCATACCTATTGAATAATATACTTTTCCAAAACATGTACCGTATTTTTCGGACTTTAAGCCGCTACTTTTTTCTCACGCGGCTTCTTTTTTAAACCCCGCGGTTTAAACAATGAAGCGGCTAATTTATGGATTTTTCCTGGGTTTTTCCCGGTTTCACAAACTTCATGCCAAAAAACGGAACCCTATAACATTAGACCAACGAAATTACAGAACGGGTTCAGGTAAACCAATAAAACTCTTTATATTAAATCAGATGCGCTCCCACTGAATCGGGCCGCACCACATCATAAATATAGATGATGTTCCTCTGACGTTTGACCTGCCGGTCACTCCGACTGTCTACAGGAAATGCGAATCATTCGTCACGCTGAAAACAACCGGGCATGAACACACTTCACCTGTGTTCTGAGCTGCACGGCGTCGGGAGAAAAGATTCACCGATGGTGATTTTTATTTATGTTCAGAATAAAAATCTTTATAAAATTCAGTGGGTGCGGCTTAAATTTGCGCTTGATAGTCCGGAAATTACGGTATATTCATTCATTCAGTATAAGATTACTTGAGAATCCAAGTGGTTTGTATAAAAGACTGAAGGTGTCACCTTGCATTTGTGTGTATGCACTATCCTTTATTCACTATCCTTCTTGCAGCTGCTTCTTTGCTAGTAGCTATACAGTAGTTTGAATTCTGCCTTATTTCTGTATACATTTAGGTGTGAGTGCATGGTCTGGTATGCATGAATGAACATTGTGTGCATGCCAAGCGAGGGCCGAGTTTTTTTTTGTTCGTGCGTGTGTGTGTGTGTGTGTGCGTGTGCGTGTGTGTGTGTGTATTAAACAGCCTGTTGAAGTGTCTGTAATATGCCACTTGTGTCTTCGTTCCGTAGAAGTTGTACATTATTATAGTATTGGGGTGATGTCCAAGTCCCTGCACAGATGCTGCCAATGACAAAGCTGACAGTGTGTACGGAATACAATGTGAATTGAATATTTATTATTGGTGGAAGTGTTTAAAGGTCATGATCCAATGTTTCTGTCTCACTCGATTATAAGAGTCTCAAAGACTCATGCAAGCAAATTAAAAGTGCTGTCCTGGTTTGATTTTTTGTTGTTGTTGTTGTTGTTGTTTTGGTTTGTCAGCTCATTCAATCGGGTTAACGAGATAACCGGACCACCTTATGTTACTGCCTCTGCGATGTGAATTATTGTTATGTATGTTTTTTTTTTGTTTGTTTTTTTATTTTATTTTATTTCATTTCTAAGTAAATCTTGTCTGAATACCAAACCTCCTTTCCTGTCATTATTTCTTTTTAAAGAAAACCTGCACTGTAGATTGTTTTGGTGTAAATTTAGAGTACAGTACAGATTGCCAGCCACTTTACAGTATTTTACTGTACTGTATTACCAAATATCCTAATATAAATATATACTAAATATTAATAATAAATATATATAAAGTCCTACTATAATATCACATAATTTTATAGTATTAAACATCATTGTCTCCAGCAATATATTGAATTTTTTAATACTTTATTTCTGGAACGAATTATTTGTCATATAATTTGATAGTTAAAACTAAAACAACTAGGCTCAACTATCCTAACTAAAAAAAAACAAGCTTTGACTATTTTTTTAAGCTAAAAGCAGAAAATGAGGTATTATGGACATTTAGACTGAAACTGTTTTATTTAAATAAAAAATTAAAGAAGAATTAACAGTAAATGATGACCTGTTAACAATTGTAATGGCTGCAATCTTATTAATGTTTAACATTCTGACAAATATGAAAGTGCAAAACTGAATATCTGAAAGACCCTCCTGCTGATAAGAGTCATCTACATTATAGTAAACTTTCTTTCGGCTTCTCCCATTAGGGGGCGCCACAGCGGATCCATCCGCATGTTAGATTTTTTGATGTTTTTACGTATATGCAACAAACAAGTTTCAAACACACAAGTTTAAACACACACGTATTGGACAGCCAATGAGTCAAAGGAAATTCTGTGTGTTCCAGAAAAACTTTCTGTATATAAGACGGAGAACAGGAGTGAAGATTTTAGCAGACTGCCTCACCCCCCACAGTCACACATGGACGTTTGGGGTTATTTTGGAGGTTACAAGGTTGAAGAATTATTCTGGGTCAATATTGGCTAATTAGAACCGACTTCTCCATACAACAAGACAATGACCCGAAGCTCATGTCCTAGCTCATGTCCTAGCTGTCCTAGCTGTAAGTTTTATATAGAAAACAAACAGTCGTCTACTATCAATTGCGTCAGCTATCATGAAATGACCTGCCCAGCTGGAAATCAGGACTAAATCTGAAATGGGATGTTGAAAATTCAGATATGAATCTTATAGTCAGGTCTCCACAGACTTTTGTCCATATAGTGTCTTAATTTTTCCTAAACTGCTTTGTGATTTTAACAATACCCAATGTTGAAAGTGGCATACAAATAAAACTAAATCTAATTAAGTAAGTCATTAATGTAACATAAATAGCAGTTTATATGAACGCACTCATTCTGCTGTTATCTTTTTGGCTTCTCAGTTGTATGACACTATATGAACTTTAAAAGAGAGAATACTAGATAGGCTGGTGTGGGGCCAGCTGAATATAATGTAAGAATATAACTTGTCTTGCAGATGTTTGGGAAACATTAAGCAATATGTCCTTTGTTAATAAATGAAAGGTGGTTATATTTGATGCCAAATCACAGAAACAGTATTGGAAACAGTATAACACACAAACACATATTAGCCTCTATTAATGTACACCAGTAATAGCATGGGAGATGGATTCTTTTTTATAACAGTACTGATGTGTGCTGTATTTGTATTTTGCACTTTCTGCTTCCTAAGCAGTATGACATGCTGCATTATTTTCAACATGCATAAAAAGTTGTGGGGTTTAAACAGTTTTGTTCGGACAAACCTGCCAAAGTTTTACCATGTGAAGCAGTATACTGTGTACGGCCTACACGCATGATAGATTATAGTATTCAGTGGATAATTGAGTGTTTTTAGTTTGCATTAAAGCTGTTTTTGTTGCTGAAAGGTGTCTAAAGAACCCCTAAAAAAAGAGTCCAAAGTGTTTATACTGTATGTGTTTAAATGTAGAATCAAACCGAAACATAATTTTTGTCATATTTTCAGTACAATTGTCCACATTTACTTACACACAGTATATTAAAATGCTTTTAACGCACGTTCTACTGTTCCTGGGATCTGAATGACACACATTTAAGTTTTAAAATGCTTCAGAATAATAGAAATTGATGAGGAGGTGCGGAAGGAATGAACCACGGAACAGGTGTGCGTTATAATCTGCATTACATTTTCATTTCAGTTGAATTTCTTTCACTTTTAAGGAACTTAGTACTCCAAGAGATTTTGCAAGAGATCATGCAAATGCAGACACTCATTAATTTGTAAAGCTATCGAACAGAAGTAATTAGTGATTATGATCAGTATATCAAAATAAATTTTTTGGTGCCAACAGACATGTTTACTAGGTTACATTTTTTTACTAATGAACATAAAGTGGCAGACTGACGATTAGTCGTGTACACCTGAAAACCTGTCTTTTTCTGTTTCTCTTTTCTTTCACTTCAAATGAACTTTCCTTGTAGATGGACCACATTCCAGGAGTATTTTGGAATATACAGAAGGATATGAAACACTATGAATGTATAGTTATTAAAGTCACTCGACGAGTTGTACAAGAGAAATGCACTTTCTAAAAAAAGATTATAATTACAGATCATTTGGATGAGTGTCAAAAAACTTGTTTTATTGTTGCTTGTGTGCCATGATATACTGACAGTTTTATTATTTCTTTTGAAGCAAAAGCAGTTAAGACCAAATCTACTTTACATTCTTGTTGGGTAGGTATGGTGAGATACATGTATTCCAGGTCTTGATAAACATTGTGTCCAGTAGTCTTTATACCTGAAGCAAAAAATAAATAAATAAATAAATCAGTAAGTAAGTAAGCAAGTAAATAAATTAATGAATGAATAATTAAATAATGCAAAAACGACACAATTTCATGTGAACCTGACTCACCTTGTGTCCGGTTTGCCTGGTCCTAGATGAGTCCAAGGTCATCAGCAAGGTTTCTATCTCTTTGTTCTAAAATTGACAGCATAATAACACTGGAAGTGTCTCCTTTTTTAAGCACCAAATCTATTAGTTGTCCGACCCTGTCCTCCGTCACTAGGCGAGACTGCATAATCTCATTGGCTTCCCTGACTGTAAGAACCGGAGGGTTTGCATCCCTGAGCCAATCGATGAGGTCTTTAAGAAGAGCATCATTCACTCTATCGATGAGGATTTTCCGTACTTTCGAAAGCTGATCTGTTTTAAAAGGGTTGACATAAAACAGAGAAATGTTCAGTGTCGCAATTTAGGTCTTATTTCAGGATTTTTATTGTTGTCATTTTTCTTGGCATGTTTGTGTAAAGTTAAGTTGAAAGAGACTCACCTACCATCTTGCGTCCTCTGTGAAATCTGAAGTTGTGTTTGCATGTGTGGAGAGCCGTCGTTCATGTGTATGTGGGTGTTACACAAGAACAGGAAGTAGATATGAGTGCTAATAAAGACCTGTTCAAAGTTCTGAAGATATCCTGCTGTGTATAAAATTACTCTACTTGTATTTTTAGAGGCAAGATTTTATAGCACTCGTATAGTTGATACAATACACCATAGAAACATATGTACTTGCTTATGTAATAAAATTTGTTTTAAGGGTAGCATTTATGTAGCATGGAGAGAGTTTTTAGTGCAAAAAGATCCAAAAATGGGAAAGTCTAAGAGACTGGTTTTTCTGTAACATAACAAGATGTGTATAGTGTATGTGTTTTTTCATAAAGAAAAAAAGGATGAATGAAAGTGACTTTACAGAAAACTTTCAACATGAAATGTGACTACAAGTGGATAAAACATAAAATAGCTATAAGTTTAGATGTCCTCAGTATATATGTACAATATTGGAAAAGAAAGAAAGAAAGAAAGAAAGAAAGAAAGAAAGAAAGAAAGAAAGAAAGAAAGAAAGAAAGAAAGAAAGAAAGAAAGAAAGAAAGAAAGAAAGAGAATGTCTGTCCAAATTTTGATGGTACGGTATGTGTTCAAGGGATCTGAATGAAATGGACTTTACTACACAAGACAAAACAAGATTAGAAGAGCAGGAAGTTCCAATTCTTTCGCTTTCATTTGAATTCATTTGAACTTTCCAAGAAACTTCATGTAATTTTTCAACGTGCATAATTTTATACTTTTCATGCAATTGTAAGAAAAACAGGTTTAGAAGTTACTAGAGTGCATATTTAAAGAAAAAAAGACTACGTTGGTTGTATCACTCGTACGTGCCTTATTGCTTGCATGTCTTTACCCATTTTCCCCTTTGATCTGTTTATGGGCGTCTTCCAAATGCTATGTATGCTATGCTATGCTATTATGTAGATGTAAATGATCAGTTGTTTTCAGTTGATTGTCTTTGTCCTGTTCAAAACTATTGTTCACTGTTTGAACACCTGCCTTTCCTGAGTCATTTGTTCGATATTGTGATTTTCAATATTGCTGTATTTCCTCGTTTGGCTCATCTAGACTTTGTCTTTCATAAACAGTGTCTCATTTTTTCTCATTACTCCACTCACAGAGTAATTGTGGGAAAACTCCTTCTTGAGAAACAAAGCAGAAATGCAAAAATAAAAGACATTTATGATGTGTGTCATTTATTGAAGTATTTTAAATAAGTTTACTGGATAATTGAGTTTATTGGGCTGAATAATTGGGCTTGTTAGAACAAAAACGTGTGATTTTTTTAACATATAATACAAGTTCGCTCTATTTTCATCCTAGTCTTGTAATGGAACAAACAATATTACTGTAAAAATTGTGCTGATAAAGAATTCCAAGTTACAATAAGAAATTACATCACACTTTAATTCTAAACATTATAACTTTATGGGTCAAACTGGGTCAGAAAGAGTTTGAAAATCTTGGTAGGAAAACAAGAAAAAACCCAGAAATAAAAATGTATGTGTAATTTGTTGCACAAAATCTTGACACAAATGTTTTTTTGTTTTTTTTTAAAAAGCATTGATAATGAAATTTCCCATTGCTTTTTGCTTGGCAGGTAAGTGAAAAATCTCTCTTGCTCTCCATTTCAGCGAATATTGCACTGATTCGTGTCCATATCTAAAGAAATTAGAGTAGTTTAGAAAACAGTGTTAAAAAAAACCCTGCAAAATGAAACTATTTATTTTTAATATGACTCACATTCATATGAGTTGCTGTCAGTCTCATCCTGGGCAAGGGGGAGGCCTTGAAAAATGGTTGGATATTTTTCTTTCAAAATATCAAACAGGTGTTTACTGGCATTGTTGCCTTTTTTAGACACCATATCCACCAGCAGTCCGGTCTTATCTTCCGTCACTTGGTGTCCCTGCTGAATCTGATTGGCTTCCCTGTTTGAAAGAACTGGAGGGTCTTTAGCTCTGAGACAGTCTATGAGATCATTAAGGGCAGCTACATTCACGCTCTCAATGAGGCAAAGCCGTACTTTTGAAAGCTGCTCCGCTTTAAAAGGTTAGCAAAAAAAAAAGAAAAGAAAATTATTCAGATTTGCAATTTAAGGCATTGTGATTCCACTGCAGGTAATCATTGAGTAGGGTTAAGCCTAGGCCCGTTTTCCTATTTCTCTACATGTTTGTGATAAGGTTAGTTATAGGTTATAGGAGACTTACCTGCCATGTTGCCTTGTCATGAACCGGAATCTAAAGTTGTGTTCGCATGCAGGAGGGTTTGCTTATTCCACGGTAATTCATATGGAGGTGGGAGGTTACAAGAACAAGGAAGTAGGTGTTGACAAAGACCTGTACAAATTCTTGGTAAGGCCAAAGGCACATTATAAAAAAATCACATTCCAAACCTTTCATTCTAGTTACTGTTACATTTCCATCAAGTCAAGCCATTTCAACCATATATAGCTGACGCAGTACACAGTGAAATGAAACAACGTTCCTCCAGAACCCAGATGCTACATAAAACAACATAAAACAACATTCACAAAAACAGAAAACACAGAGCTAAAGACTAGTAAGAAAAATCCTTGCCACATAAACCTGGTGCAACAGTGCAAAAAGACAACATAAGACAGTGCAAGACAATACACAAAACACAAAATAGCTCTGCCAGTAAACCTGTTGTAACATGCAGCAAACGAGATAAAGTAAACAGTAGCAAAAAATTTTAACAGAATATTGTGCAAATGAGCAAATAGCAGCAATCCTGGAAGATGTGCAAAAATGGCATGTAAACACTTGGTAATGATTTAGTGTGAGTGGTACATGGGTGTGCGAAGTGAGTACGAGTGTGTGTTGAGTCCGGTCTGTACAGATCAGTCACACAGTTAATTGTGTGTGTGTGTGTGTGTGTGTGTGTGTGTGTGTGTGTGTGTGTGTGTGTGTGTGTGTGTGTGTGTGTGTGTGTGTGTGTTCAGTTCAGTTGTGTGTTGAGTAGCCTGATGGCTTGAGTCTGGATGTGGCGTCCCGAATGCTTCGGAACCGCTTCCCTGATGGTAGGAGAGTGAAAACAAGTCTAGTAATGGAATAAACAATATAACTGACAAATTTTACTGATAACGATGATCTATATAACGATGTACTGATGATCTTTTGACAGGAAATGACTTCACACTTTGATTGTAAACTTTCTAATCATCACTTTGTTTTAATAGTTCACTGGAGAACTGGGTTAGAATAATAAGATTTTGGAAAACTTTCTGGTAGGAAACATGGTGTATATGTAGCATCTAATTACCATAATCATATTCTTGGATTATTCATAATGATAAAATATTTTATAATACCTTTTAAAAACCTTTTTAATACCTTTTGCTGCCAAAACAGTTCTGACCTGTTGAGCATTAACACCATTAACTTCTTCAGGAATTTGAGCTACAGGAGTTCGTCTGTTGGATCGGACCACATGCATCAGTGAGCCTTGGCTCCTACCACCCTGTCACTGGTTCACCACTGTTCCTTCCTTGGAACATTTATGATAGATACTGACTACTACTGACCGGGAACATCCCACATGAGCTGCAGTTTTGGAGATGCTCTGATCGCTCGCTCAAATCCTCACTCAAATCCTTACGCTTGCCCATTTTTCCTGCTTCTGCTTTCTGCTTCTAGTCCTACACATTGAGGACTAAATGGTAACTTGATGCCTAACATATCCCACCCACTAACAGGGATGCTGCCACCATCATGCTTTACTGTTGGGACGGTTTTGAGCCATTCATGGTTTGTTCCAGACACAGCACCAAGAATTGAGGCCAAACAGTTATTGGTTTCATCAGACAGACTGAGAGTTCTTCAGGTGCCTGTTGGCAAACATCAAGCAAGCTTCCACGGGTTTTGCACTGAGGAGAGACGTCTGACTAGTCACTTTGCCACAAAACTGAGATCTGTGGAGGGCTTCAAAGTGCAAAAACAGCATTTTAATATTTTATTCAATTCCCACTGAAACATGTCCAACTCTGCATTTATAGCCTGAAATGTTCAGGAAAATAACAATATTACTGGCTAAACTTTAAGAGCCATGGTTTCACGTATAAAAGAAAATAAGTTCCTATTTTGATTACAAGCGATTCAGATCAGTCACCAGCAGAGGGCGCTCTCCTACAATAAATATCCAAACATTGTCTAAAGCGCGTGGTGTAAAGAATTGAAAGAATTGTTTTTACCCAAACCACCATTACGCATGATCAGAAAATAAGGAGACATTACTAGCTTTCCACTTATTTTTTTAGAAGCTTTAGAAGGTTTCGTTTTTTCACAAGACCACATCTGGGTTTTTTGGTGTAAAGAATTCAGCTTGCAAATGAAACCATCCTTTTTATTGCACACAATCTATGTATTGATTTTCTGTAGACTAAACTTCTGGCCCATTTTTACATTCTTCTCATCTACCATGATCCATGTTAAAGTTAATATTTTAAGTTAGTATTTAGCATTCGATTTGGAAACTCATGCGAGAGCTTAAAAGTAAAGTGACTTTGACTTGTGCTGTGATTCAGCAGCCAGGCCTGACCCAAGATGGTGAATGAAACCTTTTTCTAGCTCGTTTGGTCCCACCATCTCTCAGGGTAAGAGGTAAACATCAAGACTCTTCTCTGTTCTGGCTTCTCGGTGGTGGAATGAACTTCCCCTAGATGTCCAAACAGCTGAGTCACTGCCTGTCTTCAAATCACGGGTGAAGACCTACCTCTTCCTGAAACACTGAAACTGGCATTTATTTCTTTTTTGTTTGTCGTATGTCTTTGTTAAAAAACAAGTGTGCTTTAATTCCTCTCTACAAAGTTTAGGATGATGGTATCCTGAGTTTGCAACCTAGTGAACGTGTTGATTGATTCGTTAATAGAAACTCAAAGCACGTTTGTACGTCGCTCTGGATAACTGCATCTTCTGAATGCTGTAAATGTTAATGTAGAAAAACAATAAAACCAAATGTGTGATCGATTCAGTTGGTAAAAAGCAGTGCAAGGGTGTAGAAACCTTTAGAAGACAATAACAACGTTGTGTCTAGGATCAGTTCTTTTGAGTTTGGAGAGCAGAGTTTAAAACGTGTGGAGTTTTGACATTGGACCTCCTGGAGTGTTTAAAGGCTCTGGCATGGAGAAGCTGATGCTGGATCTGTGATGATCACAAATGTTGAGCTCAGTAGCTCCTAGTTTTAAACCCGTAATGACTGTATAAGACTGTAGAAAGAACATTACTTATAATCTTATACTCCAGTGCTCATGTTAGTTCTCACTCTCCAGTGTTCTGTATTGTTGAAAGATTTATGATCAAACTCTTGATGTCACCCAAATGAGGATGGGTTCCCCTTTTGAGTCTGGTTCCTCTCAAGGTTTCTTCCTCATAACATCTAAGGGAGTTTTTCCTTGTCACAGTCGCCACGGCTGCTCATCAGGGATAAATACACATCATTCACCTTCACTGTTGATTTCTGTAAACCTGCTTTGACACAATGTCTGTTGTGAAAAGTGCTATAGAAATAAACTTCACTTGACTTGACTTAAAATATCAATCGAGCGGGAAAAGCAAAACCTGCAAATCATAGAGAAGATGGAGAAAAGAGGAAGATGGAGAAAAGATGAAAAATCCATATTAGACAAAGGTTTTTGATATAATAAATAAAAATGATGATTGGTTTTAAGGGTTCTTTTTTTTTTTGTATATTTTTTTCAGGAGCTGAATCAGCAAATTCATATGCAAATATTAACCAATTTATTCATCAGCTGAATGTAGTCTACATTGGGTTTGGGCACTTCCTGTCTGCATGAGGTTATAAAGCCAAAGACGATCTGTTTCCTGTATTTTTATTATTTTTTTTAACAAACCCAACAAGTTTAGGAAAACAGCTCTTATTAGACACGTCGGAAATAAAAATGTTGATATTTACTTATTTTTCTTCTATTTGTAGTCATGATTCTTACATTTTTATGAAATTGTGAACAATGTGAATAAATAGATCTGTTTTAGGGGTCAAAACTGAAATTTTTATTTTTTATGCAAATTGTTTACTGTTGATAGAAAACACATGATCATTTATTTACTATTATACAAAAATTATGGTTGCTGCAAAGTTTGCAAATCGTGCCTCAGATGACAAAACCGATGTGGTTGGCATTTCCTTCTCATCTGTGGTTATGAAGAAGCGAGTCAGGGTTTCCTGAGCTGATGTTTGTTCACTCAGAGTAAAAAAAAACAAAAACACTTGTGATACCGAGGCCTCGCGGTTCTAACATATTTATCTCCTGCGTATTGAATTGGATCAGGGTGGATTATAAGGGGTTGGAGATCAATTCGAGAAAGTGGAGTCAACAAAAGAAACCCATGTTGATTTTAAGATTAAATCTTTAAATTGTTGCATGGGATGTAATGCCAAAACACTATGTATATTTGTATGTTTATTTGTATTTAATCAGAAGTAGGCATGTATCTGCAGATAAATCAGAAGAATGATTTTTAATGGAGGACTATAGTTTAGAATCATTAAAGAACAAGGAACGTTTTAATGTGCATGCAAAATTGTATAAAATGTATAAAAACAATTATTATTTTATGGACAACCAGCAAAGATATGCTGCCCCCTAGCGAGCACAATGTGTATTTATATAAATGCAACATCTAACTCACTCATAAATTCACTCATTCATTCAATCCTTTACTCATTCATTCAAAATATTCACTCACTCATTCACTGACTCACATATTCAATCACTTACTCATATATTTACTCATTCATTTAACCACTCATTCATATATTCATTCACTCACTCATATATTCACTCGTTCATTTATCCACTTATTCACTCACTCATTCACACACTGGAGTAATATGCTAGTTAATGCTAAGCTAATCCACCGACTCATATTTTTGGAACGCAAAGGAAACCTGAGAACCCAGAGGAAACCCATGAAGGAAATGTGGACACGCCACAGAAAACGTGTGAAAACGCAACACCTGGTAACCAAACTGAAGGATCAGATGCGTTGATTCAGACTGATTCTTTGAACCAAACGAATGTCTGTAATCGAGCAAACTTAGTGACTTCTTTGCATACTATTAAAAAATAAACATTACAGCTAACGAGTTCCAATAGACTTTTTCATCTTTCATGGCAGACACCCTGGCATTCATTTATAGTTAGCAATGAAAGCGAAGACTAGGAGACAACGGTACAATAAATAAAAAACAGATTGTGCAGTGGCTTCTTTGTATGTTTACATTTTCTAGCTTCCTAAAGCCTAACAAAGAGTCGCTGTATAAAAGTTCTGCACATTTTTTACTGGTTTCCTTTTAAAAGGACATTTACATTTTTAAGTGTACAGTTTCTGCTTCCTGAAATGTAAATGTTACTATAAACCCTGTAATCTAGTTCTAATTTTATCATTCTATTATTATTATTACTTTTTTCTTTTCTTTTTATAGGAATTTCAAAAAAATGAGCCAAACTGTGGAGACACATGAAAATCTTTATATTTATAGACTTAGATTTTATTCAAATTTACAAAAGGGAAGGAGGGCAGGGGGAAAAAGTGCATCCGTATGTGGGTTTCTTTGTAGTTATTTGCTAAAAGAAGTAACGAAGGAAGTAGAAAAGCACTGATATCTGATCCCTGTGGTTGTCATAGAGGCCTCGTGATGTCAAGAACACAACCAGGAAAATGATCAGAGTTACAGAGTTACACGTCCGATCGCGTCATCATGGCGTTTTTAATATCGTCGCGTTATAACAGAGCGCCCTGAAGTGCTTCATTCCTCTTACACCACCGTAACCTGTTATATGGACGTTTTATTTGCACTAACATGAATCTTCTGGACTGGAGTGTCACTGCGTCCCGCTCACTGTCGTGTTTTTTTTTTTTTGCACTAAACTTCACACAGGTGCACTTTATGTCATGGCCTAGTTAGTTGTGCATAGTTCTTTGTGTTCATTTATGATGTCTTATGGAGGTCCTTGAGACCTGTGGATTCATTTCACTGTGTACTATAGTGTATATGGTTGGAATGACAATAAAGTCTACTGCCTGATGAGAAGTAGTGATGAGAAGATCGGATTATTTTAATGACTTGGTAAACTCATGAATTCAAAGAACCAATTCCAAACAATAAACAATTGTGTTTCTTGTGTATTGCACTGCATAGTTACCGTATTTTTCGGACTATAAGCCGCTACTTTTTTCCTACGTTTTGAACCCCGCGGCTTAAACAACGAAGCGGCTCATTTATGGATTTTTCCTGGGGTTTTCCCGCTTTCACAAACGTCAAGCCAAAAAACTGAACCCCATAACATTAGACCAATAAAAATTCCGAACGGAAACGAAAAAAACGCACCTCACCTGTGTTCTGAGCTGCACGGCTTCGGGAGAAAAAACTTCCATCAGGTGATTTTTAAACGCACAGAGAGAAATACAGTAGTTGTGAAAGGAAGGAGGAAGACAGTGAACAATGACTTTCTTGGTCGGCTACTGTTTAGATACAAGTCGTTGTAAAGCATTGAGTCTGGGTGAAGGGAGAGCTCGCTAACTCCAGTTGCAACAGAAATCATATAAGCACAGACAGGTTTCCAAAACTCGTGCTTTTTTATTTTTCTTGGCAACAGCGTTACGGGTTAGTCAAAGAAACTTAGAAATGAGCATCAGAAAATAATGAGGACATATTCCTCAGTCTCACACGCGCACACACACACAATAATACCGGCAAAATGCAGTGACGTGCTGTTCCCAAAATGGTGCTCTGCTCTTAAAGGAGCAACAACATATTTCACCCGTTACACCGTGTAACAGACACTGTCTTTTGGTAAAGCCTGTGTAAAGTTCATTAGTTTCAGTGTAGACCTGCGGCTTATACAAGGGTGCGCTTTATAGTCCGGAAATTACGGTATATGAGAATCACGTGATAAAAGAACAAGAGGTAAAATACTCAATTCTGTTGCGATTCTTTGCTCACGTCCAGTAGAAAATGAGCGGATCACTTTTTGAGACTATTCGTTTTCACGAGTCACGTTCAAGACTCGTTTAAAATGAACATGCCATGAACGACTCACTGCTCATAGCTCTTAGCTACTGTTCATTCAGTCAGTATTGAGCGGCGAAACATTTTATTTGGTTAAAAAAATTATAAAAACACGCCAATATACAGTTTACAGATCAAATAAAAACTAAAAAAAAAAAACATTTAAGAACAATATATGCATGTTCAGGAGTAGCGATGTCAGATTATATGACTGGCATAAAAAGAAATTCTTGCTAAAAAACTAATTTTTGTTAACTATTTATGCTTATTGCACACAATTTAAAATGAATTCTGGATGGAAGACTGGAATAAAAATGGTAAAAACAGGAAATTCGGGAATTAACCCGAGTCTTAGAAATGATGCGTATATATTTCGTTCGTTAGTGGTGTTGCTTGTATTGTTGCAGGTTCACAGAAGTATCACAAGAAAATCAGTGTTTTTTTTTTTTCTTGCCAGCTTTGGTACCAAGCTAGCTAGTCAGTAAGCTAAAACCACAGCTTGTCCTGATAAGATGTTGAGGTCCGAGGTCTATTCAAGCGTGTGTTCCATTTCCAGTGGCATTTTCTCCGGAGTGTAGTCACGATTCGGATTCTCGACGTATCTCTGGAGCGTGCTGTAATACTGCTCACCGCGTTTAAACGTGTATATGGTCGATATCTGCTCCCAGGCTTTGTGGTTCGGAAAAGGAAACGCCTCAACGTCTTTGTTTTCGAAGAAGCTCTTGAGGTTTCGATCGGCCAGCCGGGTGGCGTACTCGTCTGCGTACGCCTCGAACTTCTCTTTCTCTTTCTCCTTGTACACTTTCCAGAATGTGAGCTGCAGGTAGCTGACTTGAGAACGGCAGTTTTTGTAACATGTACCGATCAGAGCAGCCAGAGCCGAGCTCATGATCAGGATCCAGCCAATGATCTGAGGGAAAGAACAAATTCATTAACGTGAATTGATTACTTAGGCCATTTCCACACGAATACGTTTTCGTTTGAAAGCGCATATTGTTTTTGGCCGTCAGTCCACACCGAGACTGAATACATTCTAAAATGGCATTTTTAAGTCGCAGTGAAGAAAACCGAGGCTTCTGGAAAAACGATGACACAGGTTGATTAATGAAATGGGAGATAAGGAGAGCAATGCCTTCTGGGTAACTATGTGCAGAAGTGTGCAACATCAGTTTGCTGAAGTTAACTTTGAGGAAGTGGACAAGAGGAAGTGTTTTAAAATAAAAAGAATGTGAAGAGAGAACACGATCAATCAGACTCATCAAATGATCTGGGAAGAATGTGGTGTCATTTCACTTTGAATTAACGAAAGGTAAACGTGGTTAACTAGAATTCATGCTAATGGGAATATAAGAGGCATTTTAATGACAAATAAATGCAACTTGCAATTTGGAAGTAGATTTAAATCATCTACTTCCTGTTTTCTTGTGGGAATTCAGAGGAATTAACTTCCTGTAAAGCACTGGGGCTTTTAGTGGATATTGATCTGGAAATACAACTCTTGAAGTATTTTAATGATTAATGAAAGTGCTGGTTATGGTTTTATTATTTATTATTTATTATGTTTCAGAGGCAAAATATCTGAAATGGGACATTTCTATGACAGCATATTAGGGCCACTATGGAATAAAAATCTAAAAAAACTGGAAGAGGAGGGGCAGGGAATTCCCGAGTTTAAAACTCAAAATTTTTCAAGTTTAAAAACATACTTAAATTGAATATTTCAACTTACAACTTGAAAATTCCAAGTTTTAAACTTGGAAATTCCCTGCCCCTTCCAGTTCTTTTTTAAAATCCGATATTGGTCGTAATACACTGTCGTATTATATGCGGTTTTCTTCCTTGATAGAACCAAAAACAAAACATTTTGATCAACAGAATAAGTAGCTCACCTCTCGTATCTTGTGGTCCGTGTCTTAAGTTAATTTTTTTCGTTAATTGTAACAATAATGTCCAAAAAAACTCTATTGCATCGTGTCGCGTCTACTGGGGTCATGTGTCAAAAAAACTCGGACCAGACGACTCATGAGATGAACTACTCAATTCTGTTTCCTGTACATTTGCTCGTGCGCAATAGAAAATGAATGAATCACTCTTTGAGACTTGTTTTTTACATTAAAGACTCGTTCGAAATGGATGAATCGTTCATGAACGACGAATCACTTGTGCTTTGCTGTGGATTAGCAGGACTTCTCTCTACTATAACACCGGTACAGAGACAAAGCCGACAGTAAAACTCGAGCTTTTTTGGTACTAGAGCAGTTTACAGCTGCCATGACAAAATCAATACCTTGTAAGCCGCTACTGTGAAGTGAGAGAGTCAACATGCTTTTTTTTACTTTTCTACCTTTCTTTTTTCTTTTTTACTTTTCTATCTTGTTTTTTTTATGTGAAACACAAATCCCACTCCAATTGCTTCCCATTAAATTGTTAATTATGGCAGCTTCATAACACCAAACTAGCAACATGTTAGCATATGTTAGCAAACTAGCATATGTTGCTCGTTTTAGTCGATTTCTTCTCTATAACATCTAAAGGATTCGACCATTTCTGTCCATACAGGCTGCCCAGGTGCTTGTTCAGTCTCTTGTCATTTCAAGACTTGACTACTGCAACTCTCTGCTGGCAGGTCTCCCCCTGAATGCTATTCGTCCACTGCAAATAATCCAAAACGCAGCTGCACGACTTGTGTTCAATCAGCCCAAGTTCTCCCACACCACCCCACTGCTGCGCTCCCTTCACTGGCTTCCCGTAGCTGCACGTATCAGATTCAAAACACTGATGTTTGCCTACAAGGCCAAAAATGGACCAGCACCATCTTACCTCAGTGACCTCATCACATCTCGCACTGCACCACGCTGTCTGAGATCCTCCAGCACTGCTCGACTGGTACCACCTTCTCTCAGAATGAGAGGTAAGTACACTTCAAGGCTCTTCTCTGTTCTGGCACCGAGGTGGTAGAATGAACTTCCCCTAGATGTCCGTACAGCAGAGTCCCTGATTATCTTTAAGCGACGACTGAAGACCTACCTCTTCCTGAAATACCTAAATTAGCACTTTCCAAGTTTGTTGAATTCGAGTTATATTCATATTGTTTGTAATCTTGCGTACCAGTGTAGATTTATTCATTACTTGAGATTAAAAGCACTTTGTACGTCGCTCTGGATAAGGGCGTCTGCTAAATGCCGCAAATGTAATGTAAATGTAGCAACAGTTTATTAGTAGTAGTACCTGAGACTGGGCATGTAGAATTAGCAGAAGCTCCTTGGTGTCTGAGGCGGACATGTTGGATGTTTGACATGGGACTTTAGCCAGCTCGTCTTTGCAAGTACTGGTCCTGTTTTTACAAAACCAGTCCACGATTGCCTTTTCTTCCAGACCGCTCACCGCGCACTCGTAGAACGTGCCGTTCAGCAAAGCGATGCTGAGCCACATGATCGGTGCCACGAGCGCTCCAACTGCCACGTTAAAAAGCACAGTTGCGCAGCTCAAGCAGTTTGCCCTACAACAGGAAATACAAACTCACAGTATGATCACGGTACGAGATCATAACGAGGCATGTAACATGAAAACAACATTAACTTATACTACCGGAAATTCTTGAAAAACTTGAATCTGAAATCCAAAGCACCAAATAAATTGTTTGTCACTCAGATGTCACGTTTATTATTGAAAAAAATAAAACTTTCCACTTTAAATGAAGTCTATTTGGAATATTTTACCAACCACAAACAGATTATTAGATATATATTGGGTTAGGTTTTAGGACTCTGCCTGATCATGTTACATAGAATGGTTTTTACGCCTCCTTGTCAGGTGCAACGGTGTCTGGTGTTACTTTAGAGTCCTTAAATGTCACCTTGTATGCTTTGAAAGAGAACTTCTATCTTTTCTTGGCCTACAATCTCTTGAGTGTTCTTCAGGGTTGAACTCGTATCGCTGTGGGAAGGTTTCTGGAACAGGCAAGATACGTCTGCGATTCCTCCTGTAATCCCTCCCCTCCGATTCCACCATCTTGGTTCTGTGCAGACATCCTTGCTAGTCACTAATTTGTTGTACCCTCAAGGAGTGTGTGACCTGACCACTTCACCCGTCATCAGGGGACGAAGAGGCTTGCTGGTTCTCTTATTGTCAAGATTTTGCTGGTCGAGCTGTTTTCTGACTGCGATATGACTTTTGGTAGAAGAGACCGGAAACTGAGTGTCAATTGGGCGTGTAGTCCTTGTTTGTCTTGACAGAAGTCTTTCGGCTGGCGATCCAAGAATTCTAGGATGAGGCAAGTTTCTCAGTAGATCAAGAAGTCTGTTCCAGCCCTTTTTGATTTTTCAACCAACTCTCTTGCACTGCGTACTGCTTGTTCTGAAAGTCCGTTGGATTGTGGGTATTTTAATCTGTTTGTTACGTGTATGAAATTCCAGGTGTTTGCAAATTTTTTTAACTGGCTGGTAAATTACATTTGGACTTTAACCCAATGTTCAACAGGAACCAGTCTCAACCCATCCTCGTCTGAGTGACACCAAATGTCTATTCATTACAGTTTTACCATTGTTGAGGTGTACATTTCAGTAATTGGTATTTAAATGCAGAGCTGTTCATGCAAACTGAAGTCCTAAACCACTACAGCAGACTGTTTATATTAATATAAAAAGTCCAAATCCAATTTCATAGTTCTTGAGTTGCTCAACTTCATGGATGTTTATGCTGTGCCATGACCAACTTTACATTGTGTAACATATAAAAGACAATGGGATGTAGTTTTTGGAATCTAATCTATAACAAGGTGATGATCCCTTATCAGAAGTAGAATATTTGACAATAACAGCAGGTTCCAAGGTGTTTCATTCCTCTGTTTCACACATCAGTGAGACACAAATGTTGGTTGTAATCTTTATCAAATGCTTAGATATTAAATTTCAATCGAGTATTTGTAAGTTTTTAGTCTCTCACATGCACACTATACAAGACAAGACCATTACTATTATTACCTTCTATAAGTCTATCAAAAAACAAACAATATACACAAACACTCAAAAAATTTAATATACTGCATATCCTATACCAGAGGTCCCCAACCACCACGTCTCAACCCAGTACCAAGCCATGGAAGAGTTGCTACCAGGTTCTGAGTATGTTCTATAGATATGATGCTGTATTATTGATATTTAGTTTTTTAGAGCTCTTTCTAAGACACTATTCAAATGTACAGATGACACAATTCAGAAAAGATCACTGAAAATAGGGTTTCATCTCAACTTGACGATTCAATGTAAATTAGACATTAAGTAAGGACGTGAAATATTGTTCTTAACGGTTATATACACCATGTCAGCTGGAGAATAGTTGTACCACTAACTTTGGTACAAGGCTCACAAAAAGTTGAACCCATACACAGTGTGTGAGCTTTCCTATCATCTATTGTAAGAAATAAATGTGAGATTTCAAATAAAGTCGTCCCCCGTTTATCGCGGTAGTAATGCGCCAAAACCGACCGCGAAAAACAAATATGCTCGATGAATGAACGCCACACAGAAAATGCTTTTTCTAGCCATATATCGTCCTCCCACACTTTTTAAACACACACAGAAAACATAGATTAATTGTGTGTAAATTCGTAGAAATATCCATTTATAGTGAGTACTGTAGTACAGCACTGTAGCGTAGCCTGTGCATAGTTTCTCTGCTTTTTAATTGGTTGAAGTGTCCTGTGACATCAAAAAAGGGGTTAACGTAAATATACACCTTACTGCATTCTTTATTTTCATTGGCTAAATCTGGTGACAAATGTCTTCAACTCCGCCCCCCTTTTTTTTTTTACAATAAATCAGCTGAAAACTATGGTTTCTTGTTCTCTTTTTTCATGATATACTAAAATCGTGACCATTCACAAAACAAAATAGTTATGTGCCAAATTGAAAATCACGATAAACCGCATAAATGGAGGGACGACGGTACTGCAAATTTTTCTTTGATTATTATTGTAGAATGGTGACAATTTAAAAAATATACGCTCGATGAATCGATCTTACTCTTGAGCTGGCTTCATGCACGGTGGCATTATCATGCTGGAATAGGTTTGAGTATCCTATTCCAAGTGAAGGGTGAAGGTAATGTATAGTAGGGTGAAGAGTCCTGGAGTGCAGTCAGCGTTCCGGTTTATCGCAAACATTTCAGTGGAAGGTGGACATGCCAGTTCTTTCTTATAAATATGTTCTTTTAAGCCCTGGCACATGCTGGAACAGGTTTGGGTTCCAGTGAAGGGAAATCGTAATGTTAGAACATACCAAAGACATTCTTTTTCAAGCAATACAACGTTCCATCATTTCCTCATGGACCAGAAAGGAAAAGGGAGGTGGGCGCTCAGTGGTTAGAGAACTGGACTTTGAATCAGAAGGTCATTAGTTTAAATCCCACTAAGTTGCCCCTTGAACAAAACCCTTAACTCTTGGGTGTCTTGGAAAAGGCATTATGTGTATAATGTCATATTTATAAGTTAAAAATGAAATAAGTGTAAACCATTTAAAAAGCATTAAAAAAACCATTAAAAAAACATTTTTTTAAAGTGTTAATTTTGGTTAAGCAGTAAGTTTTTTCGACGTCCTGTATTTGTGTCTGTAAAAGATCTTACCGATGAGGACAGAGTTTTCTGGGGTTGAGGCAGCAGCCGGTGTAGAGGCGCCACAGGCGCGTGCTGAGGAACAGGCCGACGGTGAAGAGCACGAGCGCTGGTCCGAGCAGGTAGGTGAGCCCGTAGACCATGTTCTGCTTGACGTTGCACGGACACTGGAAGGATAAGAGAGAGAAAATCCTCTCTCCTCCGATGGTAGCGATGGCCATGATGCCATACCCGATCTTGGTCTTCTGGTTTGTGAAGAAGCGCAAGACAGCGTCGAGAGAATCCATGGTGGGTTTAAGAGCCGATGGAAGCATTGAGAGATGATCAGAAGTACCTGAAAGAGGAATGAGAACTTTTTTTTTTTTGTGAAACAGATTCTTGTGCAAATGTGTGATTATGAAGCAACAATCTTCAAAGTTGGGATGCGCGCGCTGCTCGTGCTCGGTTTTGTTTGCTCATTTTCTTTCCCTCTGTTTGTTTGGTTTTTTTTTTGTATCTTTTCACACGAAAATCCTCTCCCTCTTTTAGTCGAACTCCTCCCTGCTTATTATTCCTCCTCCAGCAGACCGGCTCGTCTCGTTTTGCACTTCCTGCCAAAACAATAAACCAAAACAACGCGCGTGTTACAGATAAATACAGGTCGTTATAACGTGCGAAAAAAATGCATGGTTTTATTTACCACTTTTGATTTGGGTTGCATTTCCTCAGTAGAGCAAAATATGAAAGAAAAAAAAAAAAAACTTTTTATTGTGTTCAGCCTACATGCGCGAGCATTCAGCGGTATTAAGGCGCGGTCCAGTGGGTGGGGGCGCGCGCGGGTTTCAGGGCTGAAGCTGACATTCAGCTGCTGCATGTGTTAGTAATTATAAAGCGGAAACAAGAGGCAAGTCGATGCTTTAGAGTTTTTGATTGCACGGTATCAGGATAAGAATCCTAAAAGCAAAAATTGCATGCATGAAATAAAAATATATACATAAAAAAAATAATTAAAAAAAGGCTCTACTTGTCACATATACATTACATCATAGTGAAATTCTTTCTTTGCATATCCCAGAGATGTTATAGATCTGGGGTCAGACATGATACACCACCTTGATACACCTTGCTCAGAGGCCCAGAAGTGGCAAATTGGTCATATTGGGGCTTGAACCCCCCACATTTCGATCAGTAGCACAGATATGATGTTTGATAAAAGAGCTGCCAATTACTCTTTTTTTATTTATTTTTTAAAATAAGACAAATGACAAGTTTTCTGGTTTCAAGTTTTTTAGCCGTTCAGATCTTTATATCTGAAACAAAACATTACACTGATTTGTAACCACTTGGCAGTGGCAGCCTGGTCAGTTGTGGTATCCATGATGCCATTGGTCTTCACAAAACATCACCCACTTTAGCACTGATGATGAGTATTCACTTAATTGATATAGTTTACAAATGATTACATATTGACGAAATTTTCACTTTTATAAAATGAGAGAGAGAAGGGTGGATGATATGGAGATGGTAAAGCAGGAAGTGGATTGGATTAGTAAGGAGGAAGTGAGAGCAGCGATGAAGCGGATGAAGAGAGAAAAGTCGGTTGGACCAGATGAAATACCGGTAGACTACAGGTCAATAAAGTTGATCAGTCACACCATGAAGTTATGGGAAAGAGTAGTGGAAGCCAGGCTGAGAGAAGAGATGACCATCTGTGAGCAAAAGTATGGTTTCATGCTGAGGAAGATCACCACAGACGCATTATTTGCTTTGAGGATGTTAATGGAGATGTATAGAGAAGGACAGAAGAAGTTGCATTGTGTGTTTGTGGATTTAGAGAAAGCGTACGACGGTGCCAAGAAAAGAGTTGTGGTATAGTATGAGGAAGTCCGGTGTGGCAATGAAGTATGTGAGGGTGGTGCAGGACATGTATGAGGACAGTGTGACAGTCGTGAAGTGTTCAGTGGGAACAACAGACTGGTTCAAGGTGGAGGTTGGACTGCATTAAGGATCAGCTCTGAGCCCTTTCCTGTTTGCAGCGGCGATGGACAGGTTGATGGACGAGGTCAGACAGAAGTCTCCGTGGACTATGATGTTTGCAGATGATATTGTGATTTGTGGTGAGAGTAGGGAGCAGACTGAAGGTACATGATGGAGAGAAGGGGAATGAAAGTCAGTAGGAGTAAGACAGAGTACATGTGTGTGAATGAGAGGGAGGGCAGTGGAGGGGTGCGGTTGCAGGGAGAAGAGGTGGAGAAGGTGGAGGAGTTCAGGTACCTGGGGTCAACAGTGCAAAGTAATGGAGAGTGTGTTAGAGAAGTGAAGAAAAGAGTGCAGGAAGGGTTTAGTGGGTGGAGAAGAGTGATAGCAGGAGTGATTTGTGATAGAAGAGTATCTGCAACATGTGAAAGGGAAAGTTTATAGGACTGTGGTGAGACCTGAGATGTTGTATGGTTTAGAGACAGTGGCATTGAGTAAAAGACCGGAGGTGGAGGTAGCAGAGCTGAAGATGTTGAGGTTTTCATTGGGAGTGATGACGATAGACAGGATTACAACAGTTTATTAGAGGGACAGCACATGTAGGACCTTTTTTGGTGAGGGAGGTGAGATTGAGATGGTTTGACATGTGCAGAGGAGGGACATGGGGTATATCAGTAGAAGAATGCTGAGGAGGAGCCACAAGGAAGGAGGAAAAGAGGAAGGCCAAGGAGGAGGGTTATGGATGTGGTGAGGAAAGACATGCAGGTAGTTGGTTTGAAAGAAGCAGATGTAAAAGAATGGGGGTATGGAGACCGATGATCCGCTGTAGCGACCCCTATTGGGAGAAGCTGAAAGATGATTTCATTTTCAATACAAAACTGGTGAAAAATGGAGCAAAAGGATGCCAGTTAATCCAAAAAGTTACTTTTTATGAATAGCATCCTAAAATTAACATTAGGTAGGTATATTTCTGGTTAATTCAGAATGCCCTTTAGCTTAACAAATCCCACTGCATTGTGAGCTACTTGAAGGTTTACCCTTTAGGCTATTTTCTGTCCGTTGGAGTCAAATTAGCATGGTTTAGAGTGCAAAACATTTCTCCCCCTACATATGTGTTCTCATATTTCATGCTGTTTCTTTGTGAGTTGGACACCAGTGGAGTCAATGTTCAGCTCAGCCATTGTTGTAGTAAACAACCACATCAAACACAGAAGTATGAGAAAGTAGAATTGTCATTGTTATATTAAGAAATAAAAGACCTACTTTTTTAACAAGCATTTAAATAATATAATGTATTAGCACAAAGATGTTTTCGGAGAAGGAGACTACAAACCACATCTGTAGGGTTGGTATGTAAATGTTATGCAAACTTCTCTCCTTTGCTCTGTTCATCAATGAAAACAAATCACAACAGGACCATAATCTTCATAAAGTATTAATTCATAATTCAATACATTTTAAATTCTGTTGAATTCTTAAGTGACTGACGATTTAAGAAAAAGGACATCACATTAATAATTAAAATATGGTAACTGCAACATGTTAGTATAGGGGCCATTGGGGCAGGTGTTATGCTGCCCCATGCATGAGGAGGAGAAGCTGCAGACAGAAAAGTTAATAGCTTGTCATGTTGTTGATGTCATCCTTTCCCACCCTTTTTGTTCATTATGGTTTAAAACCACCAAAAAAAAAAAACTGATGTATTCCCAGAACACAACCGAACATGCCAGAATCCTGTTTCTGGGAATGTTCCACCACCCAATAACATAAGAGGTCTTGCTCCATTGTATTCTATATAAAGTGTACGTAGCAACAGCAGGCCTACTTTTTGTGTCTGATTTCGTGGGTATGAATAATCAAATAGCCAGTAAATGTAATCTCCAAATCTTCAGAATCAATAAAAGCTTTCAGTGTTAATGTACAGTTGCTGGCAGACAGAGACGAGATGAAACATGAGTCATCTCGACACAATTTCAACATCCAACTTCAATAGGGACCAACACCATTTCTATAAAGTGAGCAAACCTACAGGTAATCTGCAAGATTATTCATTTAAGCTCTCTGAACAGCCACGTTTTTGAAATCTGATGAATTTTTAAAAGTTAATAAAAAAAAAACAAAAAAACAACCATAATATAAACCCACTGGAAGGCATCTTATTATAACAGCAACTGTTATGTGGTGGGATAGAATAGGCAGCAAGTGAACTGTAAATTTTCAAAGTTGATATGTTGAAAGAAGGAAAAATGAGCAAGTGGTAAGCATTTGTTTAAGGGCTAAATTGTGATGGCTGGATGACTGGTTTAGAGAATCTCTACAATACATTTTTCTCTGAGGGAGGTGGGGGTGGCTAAGGTCCAAGTTAGGACAATTGGTGACCTGGCACCAATTGTCCTAACTTATGCACGTTGGGAGTGAAAGTTAACCAGTTAACTCTCCGATCCTTCATAAGACCTACTATAGCACAAATGCTAAAATAGCTAAAGCATGCTACGATAGAAGGGAGTCAAGATACACAGTGCATCACAGCTTGCCGCATATAACACTGCATTGCTGTAGACTACCCAGAGTCTGCATGCTGACCCCTGTCCACCTCTCAAAACATCTACAATGGACAAGTGAGCATCAGAACTGGACCATGAAGCAATGGAAGAAGGTGGCCTGGTCTGATGAATTGTTGTTCTTTCCAACATGTGCAATTATAATGTTTTCAGATGCCATAATTTAAGCCTCTAGAAGGTTGTGATGATTGCAGTTCTTCTCCACACTTGCCCCCTATAATAATCTATAATAATTAATAAAGCCAAACATGTTTATGTTTATATGTATTGAAAAAAAAAACAGGTACAAAACACATACTTTATGTACATTATTTACAATCAAAGAACAGGACAAAAAGTAACACGTTAGTCCTCTTCCAGTATGATCATTTCGGCCTGACCAGCATCTCCCAACAGGGCCAGAAGAGTCCTGTAGGCATTTCTGAAACAAAGAGACCAAACAACCATATATGACACACACACACACACACACACACACACACACACACACACACACACGGCATAACATAACATAAGCAGAGAATTGAATAACACTGATTATCTCATCATGGCACATGTTGGTGGATGGGATTTATTTATTAGGCAGTAAGTGAACATTTTGTCCTCAAAGTTATCGTGTTATAAGCAGGAAAAATGGGCAAGTGTAAGGATTTGAGCGAGTTTGGTTTGACAAGAGCCAAATTGTGATGGCTAGACGACTGAGTCAAATATACAAAAACAAAATATAAAAGATTTATATAGGGGAGGTGGGGGTGTATATATACACATATACATACATACAAACAATAACCCTTAACCACATCGCGGTTCAGCTTTCATGGTCTCACTGTAATGAGCGTTTTTACATCGAACATAACTAATTTTGTTTTGCGGGTTTTTGTGGTATAAAGGTAGTATTGTTATTTTAATTATTTTTGTGGTATAATAAGCATTTTCTAGCCTAATAAATGAAGCTTTCAGAAGAGCTGTAATGCTCTTCTTGGGTATTCAGTACATTAATTTCATCGTCATCACCTTCATCATCATTAGTACTGCACACTTAATTCATCATCATCATTCAAGTTGTATCGTCACTGGTAAGTACCCATATAGAATTTTTTCATCTTAACATTACGTAGGTTTAGGAATACTGAAAGTGAAGGTTACGTTCTCTCTTACGACTGTTACCTGAGAGATGTGTTTTTTCCGATTCCTCGCTTCTGTTCTGTGTTTCGCAAACTTTGTGACAGGACTGGAATCAGAGGCGACACAGCTGAGGGACAGAGGACGGCTACCGTCTCCAATGCGCTGTACATCTGCTGCTCATAAATCCCCTCGTTCTCCTCCACGAACGTTCTGGGAATATAGTCACAAAAACATTTACGTCATTTTATTCTACTGTGAGTACTAATGCAACACACTAATGTAGTGCAATACTGTTGCACACTGAATACAACAGGTTCGCACCTGAGAACTGCGATAAGCTTCTCGCATGGTTCTTCCGTTGCTGCAGAGGAACATCTCTCGATGATTAGCTGCAAGCTTTCCGTGCTGAGCTTCTTCACTGCAACACACACACACACACACACATATATATACACTGTACAGGTACAAGTAATACATGCTTTAATTCATCTTAGAAGACATGCCCTTATTTGTGTGCTTCATATCGGTTGAAAACTGAGGCAAATTACACACAGCATTGCTTCAGCAAATCCCTTGTACAGTTGTGAAAGCCTTACTGAGGCACGGGGAAGGTTGTGTAAAACGTTTGTCTGGGGCCAACAACAAAATTCTGTCAGTGTCAGAACTTGTGTGCTCTCCGTAAAAAAATAAAATAATAATAATGATTAATATTATTTATATTATTTATACACACACACACACACACACACACACACACAATCTAAAAATCTCATCTCACCATAATACAGAATCAGTGCTAGCTTCATTCATCAATAAATAGATCAAAACTACGAGTGCAGGAAATTGTTTCAAAATATGCGAAAGTCAATATATAAAATACATTAAAAGGCCACTATTTTTACGTAGTGTAAAACTAGCTCGGTGTCGGTGAGCGTGCTGGGAGTCAGCTTCAGAAATGGGTTGATCTTGTCCCTCAAATGAAAAAAAGTAAAAAATTTTAAAAATGCCACACTGGCACTTTGAAGTTCTAATTTAATTTAATTAAATTCTGAAAATATACATAAGTGCTTATATGTATATATATACTGTAGCTGTTTACTTTAAATTCAAGTGTTTGAAACGGTGCTCCGACATTTTGAAACCATCGTTGAAAGCAAAATATTTGACAGTTCCTTCTTTGCTTTCAAACTGAATATGTTTCAAATGGTCTGAAGTCTGTAACCAGAAAATGGTTCTTCTCTAAATGCTACACTGTGTCAGTGCTGTGTGTGTGTGTGTGTGTGTGTGTGTGTGTGTGTGTGTGTGTGTGTGTTTCCCACCTTGAGGTTCATTAACAAGCATCACACAGCGCAGCACATGTGCGAGGGGTACAGTTAGGAGGGAGGGGTCAGTGTCATTATTACGTCTCAGAAGCTCCAATAAGAACATGAGGACAGCTGCCAATCGAGGAGGAGGGGCATGGCCTCTGAACTGCAGAAAGTTTTCCCTGCAGAGATGTGTTTGTGTGTGTGTGAGAGATAGATGTGAATTATAGCGGTCATGTCCACAAGTGTCTCTCCTTTTTTTTCTCCCTCTGTATGCCATTCATTTCTTTGATGTCATGTTTCAGGATTATTCATTTGCACTATGAATGCGAATAAGTGATATGTACATTACAGACTTGTTCACCTTAAATTCTGTAGGATGGTCCTCCTCAGCGCAGCCCCTCGTGGTGTGGGTGTGGCCTCACAGCCAGCCAGCAGCACTGGGTGATTTGCTATTGCTCCGACGGTGGGCGTGGCTGGAAGGAAGCGGCTCAGGTACTGAGTTATGACGTTATTCAGCTGCTGCTTGAGGTAGGACACCTGAGTCTGGGACACTCCTGCTGTGACTGAGAGACCCTGAATACACAAACACAAGATTCATTTCAAAATTCCATACTATATTCCAGACTCTAATTCAAACACGTATTTAACACGTTAAAATTTCAGACGTTTCAGTGTGGATGAGCAACTTTTAGGAAACGTAGATGACATCAAATTCCACATTTGTTCATATTTAAGCAGGTAAAGGATGCCTAGAACACAATCAGCATGCACCGTCTATACAATGGTCTTGAACACACGCTAAAAATAGTAGCATTAGAAATAATACACAGACCTGCAGGTAAAGTGGCAGTGTGTCCCGAATAGCAGAGGTCAGTTGAGGAGGCGGAGCTTTATCCTGCAGCAGGGAATGGGGGAGCAGTAGGACGTCTATGATGCGCAGTAGAAAAGGTTGAGCTTTAGACGTGGCCAGGAGGGGGCTCCAGTGCTTAACCACACATCCTGTGAACACATGCACATATAGTACAAGCAGAATAAGACCTTGTGTGATAAATCATCTGAAGTTGAACAAATCGATGTTGTGCAGGAAATCCAGAATAAACCACATTATCCTCTGGATTATTTACATCGTAAGCATGCAGGTTTTTTTGCGAGCTCTGATTAGTCTAAATCATCCAATCAAAGAAAGTAAAAATGAAGACATTATTGTATGCCTGCTAGATGGCCCCGAAATCTGATTGGATAGAAACTTTCATGTAAACAGACTCTCCTAGATGTAAGTCAGTGATTTTGATAGCGTTTAGGACAGGAGAAAGAAAGAGTTTTGATTACTTTTTCTTCATTTATTTAATTGCAGATTCACAATAAGCATTGTGTATGGTCCTATTCATTATTACATGCTGATATTGTGTCTGGATTTCTTCATCCTTCCTAGGCTTCACCTCCACAGTCTGTAGGGGAAACATTTCACTTTAAACAGTGTGTAGTGCGTATTGTGCCACACCGAGTGTCCAGTAGGTGATGTTCAGCCCCTCTGTGCTCTTGTTCAGCAGGTTGGGTTTGATGAACTTTATGATGTCGCCTACGTACTCCAGAGCTTTACACACCAGGGACACACGCTCAGCCAGCTGCTGCAACCCACCATACACACGACCTACACACTGCACACAGATGCGAGAATGAAACTTAAAGAACTTACTGTAATAAATAACAAATTGTTATTGTGTGTCTTGACATGTGTATGTGGAAAAGTGTGTGCATGTGCACCTTTATAAACAAAGTCAGGGCAGCTTTAGGTTCTTGTGTAGCAGAGTTAGTGTTCAGTCCGGCTCTCTGAAGCAGTGACTCCACTTCTGGTAGTCGGAGGATGAGTGCAGTCATCTCCGCTAACTGCTCGTCTAAAGTCCTGTCTATAACCATACATGTTTATACAATAATTCTAGTATATAGTTTATATTAACAATATATTGAGAACAACATGCAGATGAACAGCACAACATAGTGGAACATCCATGTCCACATTTCCTTTCTATATCAATAATTCATAAGGAAATGTTTTATCCAAAATTATATATATATATATATAAAAAAAGACACTTCAACTAAACAGCTGGTGGCATCAGTAATACGCCTGTAGAGGCCGCTCTCGTACTGTATAACACAGCCCGGAAAAACTATCGATGTGGGGGTTTTTTTGCTGATAGTTCCAGTCAACTCAATTCCAGTGAAATCGGTCAACCAGTAGTTTTTGCTTTTTATAAATTTTTTTATGTTATTTTTCAGTTGAAACTATTTATATAAGCCTATTATTATGAACCAAGGAATCAACCATTTCCCCTCTCCCTAAAAGACGTAAACTTGCTGTGTACCTTTTCTGCTGTTTTGTGCATCAGTGGTGTTGTGTTGATGTTGCTGTACAATACATCGGATCCAAGCTCTTACACATAAAGCCTGCGCAGAGTCACCAGCAGAGCTCATTTTATGCACCAGCTCCCTACAGACACACAGACACACTTTCAAAATTAAACAAAGGAAAAGAATCAATTATTTCAAAGAAAAATAGGAAGAAATTGAAGGAAAGATGGAAACAACAAGAAAGGGGAAAGGGGGAAAAAAGTGAAACAATGGAAGTAAAAAAAAAAAATAATAAATGCAGGAAAGCAAGGAAGGAAGGAAGGAAATGATGAAGGGGAAAAGGAAGGCAATGTATTAAAGAAAAAAAATGTACTCATTGTGCAGCAGGTCGTTGAGGTAGCGTGTTACTAGTATGGGCCGAAGCATCTCATCCCAGCCAAAGCATTGAATCATGGCCAGGAGTGGGCGGGGCTGAAGATCCTGGGGGGCAGAGTTAGGCAAATCCAACGCTAACAGAGTAAAACCTGGGAACATGAGAAAGTAACCAAATAAATAATGATAAATGTCCAATACATTTGGAACAATGTGCAAATAGAATATTTCTGTCCAACATATTTTTCACGTTTTCTGGTAACAGATGATGTTTGATTTATTTTGCTTACATCATACAGCGAAATAAAAACTTCTAGGATTTTGCACACTACGTTGTACCACATCAGAGAGAAACAGAGATTTGACCTGCAGCGGAGTGTGCCAGCTCTTCTGGTGGAGTCTGAGACATTCTCAAGGTGCGCAAGAACGGCAAGAAGTGAGTCCACAGAGTGACAGCGACCGCCAGGTGGCGCTCTTCAACCACATTTAGAGGAACAGCTGCACTAGCACATTGAGAACACTGCTGCACCCTCCTGCAGTGGAAACAGTCAAAGATGTTGTCATTCATTCATAAATACATACAGTACAAACATTAAACATGTGCTGGCAAAACGAAAATATACAATGAACAAAGTGACATCACACCGTTTCTCAAAAAGAAACGGTTTCTCAAAAATTACCGACCGTCTTCCACTGGGAATACACATCAAAATTGTTTTACCATTTAAAGTTACGTTGTGGAACGACCTTGAGACAATCTGGTTCATGTTATAACATTGGAATCAATACAAATCTTTTATTTCAATTAGCGCCAGAACGCCCATCAGAGCTGCACTTTAAATACCTCCGTCTGACCTCTGATTAGAACTGAATATTTGAATTCTCTGTATATTTTTATACACACAGTCCCCAAATTACGTTCATTTTAGTCTCCAATTTAAGTACAATTAATTAACGCTTACATGAATTATGGTTCGACGTACAATCTTTAGATCTTACAATGACTATTTTTTTTTTATTTAAATGCATTTTAATTTACATACGCTGTGATGCTGCCAGGCTGTACACATCTATCGCCCTGTGAGATGCCTTCCTCTCAGCGACGGCCTCAGAGTCTTACTGTCTCGAGGTTAAAGCCTGAATTTTTCTGCGTTTTGGAGTTTTAAGGCCTAATTTAGGCTCTCCTCTCTCTCCTTTTAACACGCATCGCAGGACAGTGAACCAGAGCGAGTCTGGCTCTGCCCCCCACTTGCGAACCGGCGCTCACCCACACGCCGCTGACACACACATACATATATACATTATATATGTATATGTATATATATATATATATATATATATATATATATATATATATATATATATATATATATATATATATATATATATATATACATACATATACACACACACACACACACACACACACACACACACCCAAGTTTTGGGAATTTTCTCTACTCAACATTGCTTAGATCTAGCTGACTAGTAATTTAACAGGATATCAAGTAAACTCAATGTTTGGGGTTTACCAATTAAATCTTTGATCAGTTTCCTCTCTTCGAATTCCATTACAGTTCTTTTTTTTTTCCTTTCTTCTTTTTACCTTTCTTTTTTTTTAGGTTACAAGGGATTAAGAGTACAGCATGGTAAATACAACAGGGACATTTTTGTTTAATTTTTTCCTCCTATCTCTTGCTCTCTCTGGATGGTTAGTATTAGTGCAGCTAAGCATCTGAAGGCTCTGTAATCTCATTTAAAGCAGAGATGATGCTCCTGTGTTGTAATTCAGCCTTAAAGCAAGAGGGTTAGCATCTCTCGCTCACTCTCTCACGCGCACACACACACACACACACCTCAGAGGCTTTTCACCGAATCGATTATCGTCTGAATTCATTAGACTCGTTTACTGCGTTAGAATGGCCCTTTCACCTCCATCAGCCTCATACACACACACACACACACACACACACACACACCACCTTTAATCCCTCACTACACACATGCTTCTTAATCCCTCCACAGAGCAGCATCTTACACACATACACACACATACACGTGTGCACTCAAGCACGCACACCCACCTGAGACCCCATCTGATCCTTCCCTTCTTGGTGGTACAAAAAACAACCACACACTCCGATACACACCATGCACTGGGTAAACCCTGGTTGGTTTTCTCCTTTTTTTAAATAGCTATTATTATAATTATTGAGAAATACAGTAAATTTCATTTTCATGACATTGTGGGTTTGACCAGGTTTTTTTTGTCTAATTAGTCCACTAAGCACTGCTTCAGTGGTGGTCTTTTGTAGTTAGGGCTTATTCAAATCAGTGATAGTTTTCCGTGTTGCATAATACAGAACAAGCGCGGCCTCTAGAGGCAAATCACTAATGCCACATACTTTTTATTTGAAGTGTATTTTTTTTTATTGATTTTGGATGTAACTTTTTTTTTTTTTTTTTTTGAGTGTTACATTTAGGTTTTTTCCCCCTCAATATTTATTTTTTCATATTTATTTCATTAGCGCATTTACTGAATAATGTTACAGTACTGTTTTATGTTTGTAATAAAGTTCAGTACTATTTTACATTTGAGTGTTGTGTGTTTGTTTAAATCCAGTATCCATTTTAAAAACTCGGTTGATTAATTGGTTAATGGCAAGTATGATACAACCTAGCTATCAGTATTGGTTAACTCCACTATAGGTTGACTTCTAGTAAAAACCCAACATTAAGGGCATAAGTGCAGTGTTGAAGCATTACAAGCAACCAGAAACGCTCTGAAAAACACTATTCTTCATTTGGTTTTGTTTTTTCAAAAACGCAACCAATGACATGAGCTCTAATATAAGAAGCAACACATGACTCACTAGTTTCTTATATAATGAAACAGCAGCTAATTATTTGTTTATTGTTTAACTGAAAATAGTTCAAGTAACTGTTTGAAGACATAAAAAATGCAAAGTTAAACCTAAATTAAGCTAGTTCTGTTTACATTCACACCACCTCCTCTATAAACCTCTGAATGCTTTATGAATGATCCAGGTTTTGAATATCCACTGCATCTATACTCACAAGCATGTCAGTCCAAAATCTCCCTTAGCTGGTAAATTAGGTTGTGATCTCATATCTGAGACGGTCGTAGCAAATGACACCGAATTTTTATCATCACAAATCCATTTTGATCTGTCATTGAGATCAATCATCATCATCTCTTGTAGAGAAAACAGGGAATGATAATTCATCTGGTCAAAACTGGTTTTCTGGTTCTTTTAAGCTTTATAGTCACCTGTGACTTTGTCCCAACCTTATACTACAGCACTAGCTACTATATACGGTAGTGCTGCACGATTAATCGTATCGCAATGTCAGCTTGTGCGATTTTATATATAGATAGATAGATAGAGATAGAACGGCAAATGATGCGATTTATTGAAATAAATAAGTGCATGTGTGGACTTCAGGTCTCAGTTTAGTTTACGCTATCAGCTCTGCCCGGTATCTATCTATTTTTTTATCTATTTTTCTCTCTCTCTCTCTCTCTCTCTCTCTCTCTCTCTCGTTTTCTGGTGTCTGTTACATCCTGTGTAAACATGGCTGTTTCTAGCCTTTGGAACCCTGGGCAAGATTCCATAAAAAAACATTTAATAATAATGATGGCTATACGTACTTGCATTTAGGCAATTACGTAAACATATACTGCATCATAAATGTCAGCAGAGAAACAGATAAATAATTTAAATGGGCGCGGGCAGTGGCAGGGCGTTCCCTTTCTGTTTCGATAAAAATGTTTTAAATATCTTATTTTTGTGAAAGTTTATGTTTTTATTTAACGTTTTGTTTAATTCAGCTGTACCTTGGAGGAAATTTTTTTACATTAATGCAAATGTTATTTCATTTTGTAAAAAAATTATTTAAGTTTGAAAACCTTTATAGATTTACAAATACACATTTTAGCATGATCACTAATCTGTGTGCAATTTCCTTGATAATCAAGTGGACTCGTATATCGCAATATCGACCACAATAATCGCAACATGACATTTAACCCCCCAAATCGTGCAGCACTGATATACGGTATAATATTTAGTATGCAATCAGAGAAAGAAAAAAAATCCCTTCATGCTGACCGAAGTGAACTGGCATCTCGTTGGCACATTAATGGATCCGAGGACACAGTCAGGGCTCATCATACTGACCCAGTTTGTACAAAGCTTTCACCATTCCATGAAATGAAGCCTTGATGGTTATGATGAATGCGTTTCCACCTACGCAATTAATGCATAATTAAGGGGGCAAAGTAGAACGTGGGCTTCGGAACTCGTTAGCTTGATTAGTGAGTGTGGAAAGAAAAATTTGACCAATGATTGATGCACATGCCTCCGACCAAGAGCCAATCAAAAACTAATGGTGCTCATCACATTCCCATTCATGACTGTGTGTTGGGGCGAATGAGGGGTTAAGTTGTGTCTGTGACCAATCCTGTAGTTTCTAATTAGATTCTCACTAATTGACTGATCAGCACTCAAATAAAAATAAGACAACACAAATAATTATCTAGACATCAAACACTTGCTAGTGTGAGCCATGTAAACTACACTGCTGACCCTAAATAAACCCCGAACACACACAGGAAATGGTACCACCGTTCCTTTCCATCACAAATACACATGCTACCAGTGTGTGTGCTGATTGTGTGTACTGACCGTAACTGTGTCAGGGCCAACTGTAGGAAGTCGAGCACCGTGTCAAGTTCTCTAGCGCCACATGCAGGTAGGAGCAGGCCGAACCCTTCGTTAATCAGCTTCTCCTCAGACAGGCACAAGGTGGCGCTGCTCTGCCACACCTGGCCCACCCCTTCCAAGTAGGCAGAGATTAAGCGCCACAGCTCGTTCCTCCTCGGGACGGGCGTGGTCTTGAGGTAAAACTCCCGTGCAGCGCTGCTGAAGGAGGTGGAGATCCTTGTGGCAACCCCACCCACGTCCACACCCCGCTCCACGAAACTGAGCAGCAGAGCCAAACGACCCCGCCACGACATCACTGCCGTCGCCGCAGGCAAACGCAGGGCCAAAAGATCGAAGGCGCGGCCCGTGACGTCCTCCAGATCAGCAGAGAGCGACAAAACCAGGAAAAGGAGCAGGAAATGATGTAGTCCGCTCTCGGAGAGCTCGGCCATGCGGCGCTCATGGAACTTAGAATAGATTCTACGTGGGAAAAGAGAGAGACAGAGACTGAGAGTCAGAACATGATAAATACAATAACTAATAAAAAAACAAAAGGGGGGTAAAATAGATGCTTATAGAGACACGTGGAAAAAGACTAACATGTATGTGAGTGTCAGAGGAAATGAGACCACACATGGGCAATAGATAGTGTGTGTAAATATCTACATGATGGAGAGTGTATCGAACAGTGTGTGTGCGCGCGGCACATGCGTGATCCTCCAGGGCAGGAGGGTTAAATGGCTTTAAAGATCATGTTAAATGTCAGAAACAGTGAGACAGACACACTCACACACACAGTCACACAGAAGCGCACATTCCTCTCTACAGCTTTGGGAGGGGGCTCGAAATCAATATGGCCCCCCACTGGCATATACCACAGAGTGTGACAGACTGAGTGCATTACCACTGACTGTTTTATTCCATCACTTATCAAACACTAACTCTGAGCGGTAACTCTTACACATAGACAGCGTACTGCCACTTTAAACAGGCAAGTTGAATAAAGGAGTCGTCTTTTTCATGGTTACAGCAAAAACCAACTCGGGATGGTGGTAGCTTAGTGTTTAAGGCTCTGGATTACTGATCAGAAGGTCGAAGGTTCAAGCCCCAAGATGCCACTCTTGGGGGCCTCGAGCAAGGCCTTTAACCCTCCACAGCTCCATAATTAATTGTATACCTATAAATGAACAAGGTGATTTTTGCGCTGCTGACGCCACCACCCACTGACATGGAAGAGTATTTCTATTACACTGCCAGTCACTACATTACAAGTGCAGGCATTTAACAATGAGAAACTATTTCCTGTAACTAAATAATATTTTTTTGGGCCAATTAAGCATAATTGGATATGTTCCCATACCACACCATCTCACAACACAGAGGTTGAAAATCACTGGATAAGGGAACTGATTAACATTGGCCATTTCCCTACTGTTGTTCTCACCTCTTCATCACTAAAATCTTATAAAAAAAAAAGTTAGTTTCACCTTTGGACTTTACCAGACATCGAATGAAAAACACTGTCATTGTTTTTTTTCTCCCACCTGCCTGTTTGTTTGTTTATCTGTTTGCTTGTTTATCTGTTTGTGTGTTTACTCAAACAGCTTTTCTCCACAGATGAACAGATGCTGCAGATTCTAGAGTCAGAGCCGAACACTCTCTCCCTGCTGGTCTTATTAATGCCACACACAAACATCCCGACCCACGCTCCGCCGCGGGCTCTGTGTGTACATGTGTGTGTGTGTGTGTGTGTGTGTGTGTGTGTGTGTGTGTGTGTGTGTGTGTGTGTGTGTGTGTGTGTGTGTGTGTGTGTGTTGGATCCTGACCAGCTCGGCTCCCGCCCTGGTGCTGCTGGAGAAGCGAGCGTCTTCGTTAAGGAGAATTAACCGCCATGCTTGTTAGCTAATTAGCCTTCGTGTGTGTTTCACGTTCCAAACAGCAGGAAGTCATTATGCAGATTTATTCCATTCCAAACACACACACACAAAAAAACTAGCAGACAGACACAGCACCAGACAGTGGCCCACATACACACATGCAAACACTAACACACACACTAACACACACATACACACACTGACCTGCCCTTGATCTGCCTCCAGGGGGCGACAATCTCCTGCTTCAGGTGCAATGCAAGCATCCGCAGGAAAATAAGGAAGGAATTGGTGGAGCGATAGAGTTGGGCATGGTAAGTGGAGTTCAGTGGGGCAGGGCTACAGCAGCTCTTGGCCTGTTCCAACAGTGCCAGTGGGGTGGAGCCAATGCTGGCCAATGCAGACACACCTAACCAAGGTACTGAGAACGATCCGTTCTGTAGACGTACCAACACACACAATTAAACAGGCCAAATACAAAGAAATATACTAGGATACTAAGGACAATAAGAAAGTTGAAGAAAGTGTGAAGCACCAGGTTTTTGCTGAAAAAATCCCAAAGTGTGTTGATTGCGCTGAGGCTGGGAACCCAGACCATACTCAGAGTCAGACAGCAATGCACATACATCCGCATCTGCTCCTCCTGAACTGCTGCCTGGACACACACAAACACACACACAGTAAAATTTGTGTCTAATTCAAGCAAATACAGTACACACGCGCACACACACACGCGCGCACACACACACACGCACACGCACGCGCACGCACGCGCGCACACGCACGTGCTGCTGAAAGCTTGTCGTTCCATTACCAAAAACGTTTTTCTTAAAGTCTGGGCTTCAGATGATGTCAATTTCATGACAGAAATTTAAACACCGTATATACCAAATACTCAAATGTGACATTTGTTAATGTGCAAAAGGTGAAGATATGTAAGAGTGAATAAACACACCTTTACATCACAGCTGGACTTCAGCAGATTACACACAAAACTCCAGTTGTCATCCAGCTGCTTCTGCAAAACAAACTGAACCTTTAGGAGGTATATAATCATTTACATGCAAATATAAACCAGAAAAAGATATAATAATGGAGAAAACATTCAGAAACATTTCACATGAACATATGGTGCTTTATAACTGAGTTAAGTAATAAGTTACATTTTGCACCACACACACACACATAAAACTTCATAAGTGTTCCTAATGCAAATACAGTATATTTAAATGTTGTAGAATACATTATTTCATATCCAATATACTAAAGTGTCCTGTTCATATACCATTTTCCCTTCAACTGTGGTGACACCATAGAACATATGCCAGCAGTCTTTTATGAGTTATTACCCCTTACGAAATCTCAATTCTTATTGCTCAGTAGGTATTTAATACTTTTTCTATAATCTAAAGTTTATATTAATATATATCTCTTTAATATGTGAAGTTCTCTGTAAGGAAACTTTAGCATATATGAAAGATGATTTCAGTGTTAGTGCTTTAAAAAAGTCAGTATATTTCCTAACAAGTGGGAGTCTAAAGATGAGAAAACCTTTTGCACTTTGATTTCTTGGCAGCTCATGTGAGGGCGCTGGTGAGGGACCAAACGGTTATAGCTGCTATAAGGTAAGGGATAAAAAAAAAAAAAAAGCTAATTTGTTTTTTGACATGCTGCAAAAGTAAGTGCGAGGTTGAAAGAATAAATAATAGAGATTGACCAAATAATCAGTTTTTAATCCACACTGATTGATTGCTGGAACTATGGGCAAAAATCAATGCTGATAGTTTTTCCAGGTTCCAGTCCACTGTCATTATAAAAGCGACCACTAAAGGCAAATATCTGAAGTCACATGCTGTTTGTTTTTACATGTGAAACGTTGCACAAACAGTGCTATATTATAATTATTATAATATTAATAATTATATGTATTTATTAATTATATATATTATTTAATTAAAATATATTTTTTTCATGATTCAGTAGTTTTGTTTTTTTTTGTAATAAAGTCCAGTATCCATTATTTATCCATTAATTTTTTTATCCATCTGTTAAATCATCAGTTATCGGCTGGTAAGATACATTTTTTTGATTTATTTTTAAATATCTAATTTAATTACTTGTTTAAAAAAAAAAATCTAATCTTTAACTTACTTCGTTTTGAAGTACTCCGTTACGGTTCCACATTCCAAGCTGTGCAAGGTGTGTGATCATCCACCAGGTGAAGCCGAGCATGTCTTTACAGTGTACTGCAACTCCTGATGGCGACCCCTTCAGGTTGGAGTCGAGAAGTGCATTCACATAGCCCCAAAAAGACTACCAAAACACCACATATGACATCATGAGGATTCTATTAGAAAGTCAGCATGGGCTTTTCCCAGTCGTCAGAAAGCGATGAATACTACACCTAACCTCGTAGAAGTGTGATTTGTACACCAACATTAATGACTGATAATCTATATATCTATATCTATATCTATATATATAAAGCTCAAATACCACTGACTGACTCACTCACTCATCACGAAATCTCAAAAAACACTGAACGGATTGCAATGAAATTTGGCACATACCTTCCTCTTGGGTCTTGGGTGCTCACTAAGAAAGGGTTTTGAAAAATTCGCCCTGGATCGCGACTAACTCGCGAAAAACGCGATTTCTCACGCATTGTAAATTCTTCGAAATAACATTACGTATCCTAATGAAACTTAGTACATTGTTTCTTATTACATGTTAGATGCACGATAAAAATTATTTTTAAAGTAGTTTGCCCTGTATCGGTACTACAAAGGGGTAGTACGTTATTTGTTGACGTTACATTCTGATCTCTGATCATCCAGTCCTGCTCAGTGCTTACTGCTAATTGCCATATTGCTTAGCGTTCTGCCTTCCGTAGCGAAGCACGGGTACTTTCAGCTAGTGATATATATATATATATATATAAAATGTATGTAATAAATGATCAGACTAGGCACATATATTTGTATATCGATCTGTAATAAAAACAATCTATTTGGTCTATCTCCTGATGTTTTCCGGAAGGTTACATAAAGATTTAAATGCAATAAGCATGGCTTTATACTTAGTATGGAACTTAACAGGATGTTATGCACAGGGTGTTATAAGAAAACGAGTGGGCTAATTCTGTGCCTTTCTTTTCCTGGTAGGGTGCGGGATGCTGCTTTAGAAACCAGCTGAAGCTTATTAAGGAGACAGCAGGGCAGCCTGCAACACGCTGCCACAGTCCATTCTAGTGGTTATTTTAGCACTGGAAAATTAGTATACCAACAATAAATTCTCAGGAGGTCTTTGCTTGTTTACAGATTTTAGTCACCAGTTAGTTTTAAGCCAGCGTCAAATGCAAATTGAAATGTCTCTAGCTGACTTACATTGCTGCTCAATGAAACTGGGGGAACTACAGTCTTCTGTTTTACCAGTTCAAAACAGCACTGGAACTTATAACAACTGAACAACATTGCTGAAGTAAGTGTCTCACATGTGGGTGTGTGGGTGCATGGGTGTACCTGTGTGTGAAGAATTTTGCTTCTGTGTTCCAAAAAGTGCATAAGGAGAATCCAAATCTCTTTAGTGCAAACACATGGGTAAGGATGGCTTGTCAATGCCTCGGTCGGTCTCACCTTAAGCAACATAGGGAGATATTTTCATGTATATATTTTTGCAAAACCCACACACACACACACACATTCTGTAGGTCAAACCAGAAATCTTGCCTGGGCCAATCTGAGCTCATTCACTGAGAAATAAACTATTGCACAGAAAAACACCCCATTACACACCTTTTACCTAAATGAACAACAAACCTGTAGACTATACATCACCGCACACAGGCACACACACACACACACACACACACACACACACACTTGCTCACACTCACCTTGCTGTACTTGGTTAGCGCTAAAGTAATGAGGTCACACAGCAGGTTGTTGAGGTGATCTTCAAACAGGCTTACGTTGGTGAGAGTTTCTCCTGTTAGATCAACAAACTGGCGTGCATACACAACTTGACCTGTGGAAAGAGGAGCACGTTTCACATAGATTACGGACACTATGATTCAACACAAGAAGCTACCTAGATGGATATCTTTTGTCTCTAAGTGTCATCTTTCCAAATGTAAAGACAATATAAAGAGAGACTGGGTTAAATACTTCAATATATATATTAGATTACTTGCTATTAAATTTGCTACGGGTCTTTCAGTAGAATAAGTAATAAGGGACAGTCGCATTCACCAGACAAAGATTCTTGTTATTTCAAACCATGACTGCAACATTTTCACCAAAGTTTGCTAAATTACCCATCATTTTGTGCCCCAAAATGTGCAGGATCTCCAGTATGGCCCAGTGGACATCCAAATTAAGGTGCAATAAATGCCATGATGGAGGGAAAAGCTGAAGAAGGAAATGCAGTTAATGTCTTTTACAAAATATATTAATTAGCAAATATATATAAATAAAAGAATGGATATAAATATACATACAAACTTCAACACACATATTTAAAGCCTGACATGATACAGGGACATGACTCGCAGAAAGCCGTGTTTGGGAACTAAGAAAGCAAATTAGATTACGCTTAGTGGGAAAGATTAAATACTCACTCTCCCCTGTCAATCACAGTCACACTAACTAATCACAAATGTGTCTGTGAGACTGTGTATGTGAAAGAGGGTAGATAGTGAGCGGGTCTGTAAAGCTGCAGTGCGGGTCTGTGAAGCTGCAGTGCGGGTCTGTGAAGCTGCAGTGCGGGTCTGTGAAGCTGCAGTGCGGGTCTGTGAAGCTGCAGTGCGGGTCTGTGAAGCTGCAGTGCGGGTCTGTGAAGCTGCAGTGCGGGTCTGTAAAGCTGCAGTGCGGGTCTGTAAAGCTGCAGTGCGGGTCTGTAAAGCTGCAGTGCGTGCAGTGCGGGTCTGTAAAGCTGCAGTGCGGGTCTGTAAAGCTGCAGTGCGGGTCTGTAAAGCTGCAGTGCGGGTCTGTAAAGCTGCAGTGCGGGTCTGTAAAGCTGCAGTGCGGGTCTGTAAAGCTGCAGTGCGGGTCTGTAAAGCTGCAGTGCGGGTCTGTAAAGCTGCAGTGCGGGCCTGTAAAGCTGCAGTGCGGGCCTGTAAAGCTGCAGTGCGGGCCTGTAAAGCTGCAGTGCGGGTCTGTAAAGCTGCATAACGGTCTGTAAAGCTGCAGTGCGGGTCTGAAAAAATGCATAACGGTCTGTAAAGCTGCAGTGCGAGTCTATAACGCTGCAGTGCGGGTCTGTAAAAGTGGGCTCAATGCATTAAGATTTTACATGTTTATATTTCTCACCATGATAACATCCATGAACGTTCAGTTAGACCAATATTTGTTTTCATTCTTAAATAGTAAATTTATTTTACACCCCCTACTGTGTCCAATTTTATTTACAAAATTCTGAATGTATACTTTTAAAACTAAATCTTTTGAATTGGATACAAGAGATATATATATATATATAAATAAAAAGTAACCCTTCAACACAAAGGAACCCGTGTCATCAAACCATAAATCAGCCGTCAAGTTGAAAATGGCGACATTCTATTAAGAAATTAAGGTTGTGTACCTTTCCCTGGTGATGGATGGTGAAAGCGCTTTGGACGTTTGCCGGTAAATCTTTAAGCCGGCCAATGAGGAGCGTGACGCCGAACAGCTGCTCCACTAAATTGGAGGGAAACTGCGCCTCCATCTGTGAGAACTCAGGGGAGAACTCGTCCGCCAGTGGGTGGGGTGCCTCCAGAAACCTGAGGATAACCGTTAAAGAACAGCAAATTCACAAGATTCTAAAGACAGAGGAAGATGTCTTTTCAAAAATCCTTTCCCCATCCGCAGATTTCGTTTCCACCCCTGCCCCTGTTGCTGTCCTCCAGGCAGGCTCCATCTTTTTCAACCCAGTTCTAAGAATCACCTTACAAGCAATTATTGTTGCTATATTGTAGTAATGCTTTATTGCAGGACTTTAATTCTTGTTTATTTTTACGGCACAGAAAAAAAACACTAGGGGGTTAGATACTAGAGGTTTCATATTTTAGTCCAAATATTTATCGCCACTACTTTCAATTGTCTGTGTATTCATAAGCATTACCTGTGAATAAAGACTTTAACGTAGGTGAGAAACAGCACACACTGCTGCCTCAGCTCTTCGGCTTCATAATGAAGGCTACTTGCTTGACCTGAAAATGGAGACAAAAAACATGAAAGACTGATTAATTATACAGACTTCTAACAATTTCCATTAAATTCTGTCAGTCTAAGTGAAGTTGTGCATTCAACTTCCTTCAGTTTCCATTAGGTGCTGGTTTGTTTATTACAACACTTCAATGCCTAATACACTCATACCAGCAACATACCACCTTGTCAGTATCACCGCTCAAAGAAAATAATGAACCAGCCAAATAATTCCTGGTCAGCAGTGATCCTACGAGTTCCCTCAACTTTGCGAGTTCCCTCAACGAGTTCCGCCACGCACTTTAAGCGCAGCATCTCCGATTTTGTTCTTTCGCGATTTATATACAGCTTTAAGAATTTCCGCATATTGAAGCCGTGAACAAATGAATAAATGAAGGAATGCATTCATTTATGAATAAATAAATATCTTGTGTGTTTCTGAAAAATGCAGACATTTGTCAAAAGTATGCCGAAATGCATAGAACAGTAAAAGGTAGAAAATATCTTTAAAAAGTTGTATATTATATACACTCTGTTTTACCCAAATAGGGTACACATGTAAACAATTTAATTAAATTTTTCCATTTATTAACATTTTTTGTTAATTTAATTTGTGCCAATTTAATCAATATAATTAAAAGGTGTTTTGCATTTATTTGATCATACCATTTTTTATTTAAACCAAGCAGTCATTTTATTGAAGCTAATAAACGATGTTAATAAAAAAAATACAAAAATAAAAAATGACAAGCAATCTTATGTTTTGCACTGATATTGAACCGAACCGTGGCTTAGAAACCGAGGTACATACTGTACCCTAAATTTTGTGTACCGTTGCACCCCTACTAAAAACAGAAACCGTACACTTACGAAACCGACCTGTATGGTAAGTATAGACGATAAAAATGGCTCAAGAGTGTAATTCTTCTCACCAAAATCATGCGAGCTAGACTGAACCAGAGTTTCCAGCCTGAAGACTTTTTGTCTGAAAAAGAGTGAACAGATTGAGAAATTAGGACGCAGCCGACGGTATGGCAGTCGCACAAATTGCCCACGCACACACAATCTGCCCTCACCTGAACAAGCCAAACAGAAGCTGAGTCGACTCCAGCAACGCAGTCTCGGTCACCCAGGAAAAGCCGAACAAATCCACGGTGTCGGTTTCGAAGTCTGCAGGAGCCGGATCTAACTTCAGCAGCAACCTAGAGGAGATGGGAAATGCTTTATTTTTATCCTTTTATTTATAGGTACTAGTCTTCACCTGATCATCATTGTCCAAGACTTGAGAATCTTCATCGCCAACGACTGTTGCATTTAATCGAAGGACTTCTTAGTTATCTACATAGTGTTTTTAAGTGTGTTGAGTGTTCTTGTACCTTTTTAAGATGCCTCGGCTGACGTAGCCATCAGAAGACAGGGTCTGTGCTTCTTCTCTTCCTTTTTCGAACGCACAAGAGAAGCATGGGGGTCGAGCGAGGGACGAGTCGCTCAGCTCCCCGTCCATAAAGGGAGAGACAGGAGGAGTAAGGGACTGACTGAAATCATCCTCCATTTTACTGCAGGAATAAAAGTAAACATTTGTAACAAAAAAAAAAACAATTTCGGTCCTGTACACGGTTACATAATCACACAAAACACAAAGATGTGTGTATTGCATTAAAATCACATTTCTGCAGTTAAAAGATTATTTATAGCTGCTATAATGTTAAAAAAAAGGGGGGGGGGAATTGATGCATCAGTAATTAATAAATAAATATGCTGGAATAAAACGCTGTTGAATGTGCTCTTTAAGGAACATCAGTAATGTTAAAGTTGCTATTGTTCTTCCTTTTTTTTTAAATAATTAGAGGATTCTTTCCTAATCCCCCTTTTTTTTTTCTATTATGAATATTATATGTCTAGCTGTATTAAATACAGAGACATAAAAAGCTGCTTAACACGCAAACAATGAACGCCATGCATCCGGCCAAACAAAAGCTCACAAGGAGGAAAAAGAAAAAAGGAAAAAAAAAAAAAAAGGAAAAAAAAAAAGACTGGTGCATTTGAAAAGAAGGCAGCCAATCGATTCACACTCCATCCTGTGAGACATTTAGCTTGATTTCACCCTTTTTTGGCCCAAAAAAAAAAAAAAAAAAAAAAAAAAAAAGCCAATTTCTTACTCCTGAATCTTTTTAATTTGAGGATTTTATAAAACACTTTGCTTAAAAAAAGCGATATTGATTTTTAAATTTTTTTTTTTTTTTTAAATCACAGCATGATTAACAATATGTACTGTGTACTACTTATGGTTACTAAAAGGCAAGATCTTATTTAAAAAAGTCAGGGTTTAATCCCTATACAGATACATGGCAAGTTGTACTCTACTCAACTGGAAGCACCCTAAAGTCCCTATAATAAATATAATGTAAATATATACACTACATGGACAATATTTTGTGGAGACCTGACCACAAGATTCATATATGCTTTTTGAACATCCCAATTTAGTCCCCATTTGCTGTTCTAAGCAAATCCACTGGGATGCTCGTTCAACCACAAGGTTATTAATAAAGTCAGGTAAGTCATGTAGGTGAGGTGAACAGGCTGCATTCTGATTCATTCCAAAGCTGTTCAGTAGGGTTGAGGTCAGAGCTCTATAACAGTTCACTCAAGATCTTTCACTCATGCCAACCCATGGTCTCCTAGTTTAAGTCAAGGGAAGGTTTCATGCTACCAGATCCAAAGACGTCATATACAACTGTGTGCCTCTAACTTGGTGAAAACAGTTTGGAGAAAAACACATATGGCTGGAAAACTCTGGTGTCCCAATACTTTTTTCTGTATTCATGTAGCGTATATAGCAGTGGCCCGAACCAGTACCGAGCCGTGGATCGTTTGGTACTGGGCCGTAAACAAAATGACCACTTCTGCCTACGTGTTTTAAACTCCGTTGTTTTCCTATGCAGTGATAAATGAAGCTCACCCATGTCCTGCATGAAACTGGTCCATGGTGCAAAAGAAGGTTGGGGACTTCTGGTGTATATGATTCTCTCTAACTTCTTCACCTTCATAACACAGTTATTTGAGCCAGCAGCCTACTCCAGTGCCTTGAAAAGTGTTCTATTTTACAATTTGTTGTGCTTGTCAAAGAAGCAACATTTCATTATGAAGGTACCACCACTGCGCTTTAATGTGGGGACAGAGTGAAGGGCAGGCTTCAACCTCTTCAGCTGCTTCTCTAAAATACATGGTCACTGACATGGACTGATGGACATCTCGTCGTCCACCTGATGGAATTTAACAGTTTCTTTTCCATTTAAATGGATTTAAGAATTTTATGGATTTTAAGGCATTTTGGAGCATTCTTGCTGTAAGATTTCATTGTCATTTTTTTTTTTTCCCCTGCTAATTTTTATAGCATACGTCAAGGTGTTATATCAATATAACCAATATGTCACATCGTTTAACACACAGATTCATAAAATATAACACTAAATAAGTCAATTTTAGCTCTAGGTTCTAAGACGATAAAAAACTGATGAAAAGTTCACGCAGGGGGTAAACACACTTGGCAAATACAATTTGCACTTATGTATGCGCACTTCACAGGCCACTTCTCCTTAATTTCTAGTACACTACATGTTTAGCAGTGGCAGGGCAGAAGCAGCAAGGTCTATTCTGCTGGCCTAAACTTGATCAAAATCACTGACTAACATTTAAATATATTTTTGTCCATGAATATGTTTCTCTCGGTTTTGTTGCTAGAAGTAGAATTTGCACAAAAACACACAATTTGCCCTCATTTCAAACCCACAGGAAAACAATAACACACAGAACAAAATGCACAAAAAGGTAATTTTATGAGGTTAATATCAATACTTCTGCTAGAGATGTATGTGGGCAGTGCAGCTGTGGCTTCAGTGAAAGGAGACTTGTTATATTGTGTTCACTGGTTTTCTTGCTTTAGTAATGGCATGTATTCTGCCTGTATCAGATACATGTATGTGATATAATATTGATCGTTTTTTATAGCCGTGGTGTCATAATGATGATATTAAGAGGTCGACTGACTGAATTCTACTACACTACATTACACTACTTTTCTACATTACAATACTTTTCTACTACACTACATTACACTACTTTTCTACATTACAATACTTTTCTACTACACTACATTACACTACTTTTCTACATTACAATACTTTTCTACTACACTACACTACACTACTTTTCTACATTACAATACTTTTCTACTACACTACATTACACTACTTTTCTACATTACAATACTTTTCTACTACACTACACTACACTACTTTTCTACATTACAATACTTTTCTACTACACTACATTACACTACTTTTCTACTACACTACTTTTCTACATTACAATACTTTTCTACTACACTACACTACTTTTCTACTACACTACACTACACTACTTTTCTACTACACTACTTTTCTACATTACAATACTTTTCTACTACACTACACTACTTTTCTACATTACAATACTTTTCTACTACACTACATTACACTACTTTTCTACATAACAATACTTTTCTACTACACTACATTACACTACTTTTCTACATAACAATACTTTTCTACTACACTACTTTTCTACATTACAATACTTTTCTACTACACTACACTACACTACTTTTCTACATTACAATACTTTTCTACTACACTACATTACACTACTTTTCTACATAACAATACTTTTCTACTACACTACTTTTCTACATTACAATACTTTTCTACTACACTACATTACACTACTTTTCTACATAACAATACTTTTCTACTACACTACACTACACTACTTTTCTACATTACAATACTTTTCTACTACACTACACTACACTACTTTTCTACTACACTACTTTTCTACTACACTACATTATACTACTTTACACTACTTTTCTACTACACTACATTACACTACTTTTCTACTACACTACTTTTCTACTACACTACTTTTCTACATTACACTACTACACTACATTACACTACTTTTCTACTACACTACACTACACTACGTTTCTACTACACTACATTACACTACTTTTCTACTACACTACATTACACTACGTTTCTACTACACTACATCACACTACTTTTCGACTACACTACACTACACTACGTTTCTACTACACTACATTACACTACTTTTCTACTACACTACTTTTCTACATTACACTACTACACTACATTACACTACTACACTACATTACACTACTTTTTTACTACACTACACTACGTTTCTACTACACTACTTTTCTACTACACTACTTTTCTACTACACTACATTACACTACTTTTCTACTACACTACTTTTCTACTACACTACATTACACTACTTTTCTACTACACTACACTACACTACGTTTCTACTACACTACATTACACTACTTTTCTACTACACTACATTACACTACTTTTCTACTACACTACATTACACTACTTTTCTACTACACTACATTACTTTTCTACTACACTACACTACGTTTCTACTACACTACATTACACTACTTTTCTACTACACTACATTACTTTTCTACTACACTACACTACGTTTCTACTACACTACATTACTTTTCTACTACACTACATTACACTACTTTTCTACTACACTACACTACTTTTCTACATTACAATACTTTTCTACTACACTACATTACACTACTTTTCTACTACACTACGTTTCTACTACACTACATTACACTACTTTTCTACTACACTACATTACACTACTTTTCTACTACACTACACTACACTACGTTTCTACTACACTACATTACACTACTTTTCTACTACACTACATTACACTACATTTCTACTACACTACTTTTTCAGTCTTTTTGGGAATCGTTTATCGAAATTTTGCCGGTTATAAAAACGCAACGGATACAAATAGTTTAAAAATGTAGACTTTGTATATGTTATAGTGAATAATGGTTAATAATCTGTCCTGTATGACTAAAAAGTGAACCACTGGGGAATAAATTAGCAGGACAATAAAGCCACTTACTGCCTTAGCTAGCATCTCGTCAGATCAACCCGGGGAAAAAAGGAAAATAAACTGGCATTGTGCGACATTTTTTACGCGTTAGTACTTATTTTTGTAATATAAAAAAAATAATGTAATTAATGTAAAAGACACAGAATTAAATGTACATAACTTACATTAGCGCGGCGGTGTTGACAAGTCGCAGCTTTCATCCGAACACTGAGCTCCCGCGCTGGGGCAGCGTGCGCAGTGCGCTTGCGTATGCAAATCTCCAACCTGTGGTTGGTCCAGAAGTTCTTCGGAGGGTTGAGCTAGTGCGCGCGCTCATATGCAAATGCGACCTTCCAATCTAGGCCTGTGATTGGTGCAAAGTTTTCATAAGGAGGCGTGGCGCAGAGAATCACGTAGGTGAAACAAGGCACTGAATGAACGGTAATAGTGAGATGGAGGAGACTGACTGTTCTTTTAATTTATAATGAAATTAATTATTATTATTTACCACTGTTATTGTACTTACTGTTTAAATACATGGATGGAGAGTTGTTCAACAACATGCTTTTTTTTATCAAATAGCTAAAATCATTCCTAGATCTATCTATCTATCTATCTATCTATCTATCTATCTATCTATCTATCTATCTATCTATCTATCTATCTATCTATCTATCTATCTATCTATCTATCTATCTATCGACAGCCAGACAGGTAGATAAATATCTATATATACAGTACTTATATACATACATACATATACTGTACTTATATACATACATACATACATACATACATACATACATACATACATACGCATACATACATACATACACATACATACATACACACACATACATACATACATACACATACGTACATACATACATACATACATACATACATACATACATACATACATACATACATAAATGCATACATACATACATACATACATACAGTACAAGTTTACATTTTATTACCTCTTTCAGTAGTATTGCTTATTTTAATAATTTTCCACATGGTGCATGAATGGTATATATATATATATATATATATATATATATATATATATATATATATATATATATATATATATATATATATATATACTTAATTATAAAAAATCTCTTTTTTTTTTTCTAAATATTTAATTTTGAGAAAGTTACATATTTCAAACAACCCAAAATATGTTTTATATTATAGATTGCCCAAAAATACATTAAGCTTTGATGATAGCTTGGTAAACCCATGACATTCTCTCATCAGATTTAAAATGGAGTCACCTGGAATGGTTTTTAAGACAATAGCCTAATTAGTGCTTTTAGAGATTGATACATACATACATACATACATACATACATACATACATACATACATACATACATACATATTATAATTGTAAGCACCGTTTAGATACATTAAAATAAAGTGTTTCTCCAGCATGCCCTTCTTGTTATATATTTTATGTCTTAAAAACTACCTGCCTCTGCCACCAGTTCCTCTTGGTGCAAAAGGTATGTCAAAATGTAAAATGTGCATTTAAAAAAAAATGACCTCTCTCTCAGAGGTCATGCATAATAATAACCTTCCTTTAAAAAGCAAATGTACAGTTAATACCCTACAATAAGTCTACATAATCAGTCATATTTCACTCTTCCCCTAAACGGCCTTCTCTTTTGTGCTTTGATTCAGGACAGTCCCCTTTATCAGGCTTCTTCTTGATCAATTAACGTGGTGAAAGGTTTTTCCCTCCGGCCCTTTCAGCGCACGGCCCAGAAGGAATAGAGAGTTATCGTTCTTTCTGTGCACGGTGGGGACAGGAATAAGTGGACTGTCTATAAAAACGGCTTCCTGCTTTATCAGCGTCCCTGTAGGGATTTGGGTTCAGCACTTGATATTCGGGCATGTGGAACAAATAATCTATTCTTATTTCCCTCTCGTTCTCTCCATCTTTTTCTTTCTCTCTTTTTTTGCCCTTGGCCTGTTGGATTAGTGAGCATTCATCCTATCTCAGCAGAAAAAGAAAGCTCAGCCGAGATAGATGCATTCAGCACGTGCGTGAACCCATATACTGTTCGAGTTCCTGCACACCACAACCCACAGCTCAATAATACCAACTCAGCATTATTTTTATCAGCCTAATGACTTGTTCTAATTGTATTAGATATGCTCATAAACCTGATTCTGACTCGAGGACATGTCTCTTAAAATGTCTTTCATGTTCAGATTATATATTATAAAAAATTGGTGTAGTTAAATTTAGTTTAAAAACATTTTTTTTTGGAAAGCTCGGTTCAAACAATACATTTTGGTACTGTATGTAATATTTTTTACACACTTTCAGATTATGCCCACAAACCTGCATCCCACGAACGTGCATAGTTTCTGGACAGCAGCTCAGGTAGACTCTATTGGCTATTTTCCCAGCTTGCATTTGTACATGACACAATCCCTGTTTTTCCTCGGCTTCACAATAATAAGTTGTAAATATTAATTCACCAAAAAAGACTTGTCATTAAATCATATTTGTGCGTATTTTATACTTATGTATTATATCTTATATTTTATACTTTATAGTTTATACTTTATATTTTTCTTTTTATATTTTATTTGTATTTAAATGTACAGGACAGTCATAAAAAGCATTTTTTCATTCCACAATGACTTACATTTGATTACTCACAATGGATGTCTCAAGAAAAGACGGACATTGGTTAACATCAGCCAAAACAGTTCAATCAGTTATTAAGCTTCTTCATGAACCATTTATACATTTGCGTTTTCTTTTTTAAAAAAAAAAAAATTTGCAAAAGATCTTGCCTTAATATCAAATACCCAGGAAAGCCGTAATGCATGGAAAAAACCGAGGTCATTTTATGAGGTAAATATCAATGCTTTAGCTAGATATGATGTATGTGGGCTGCAGTGAGAGGAGACTTGTTGAATTGTGTTCATTAAGATTCTTGCTTTAGTAATGACATTTCATTTCTCTGTATGAGATTCCTGACTGTGATGCAACGCTCTGTTCTACTGGTTTCTGTATAATATTAATGGTTTCTGTAGCCGTGGTGTCATAATGATAGTATTAAGAGGTGGAATGACCCAGGTAGGGCAACACTGAAGGCCCAGGGGTGAAATGCACAGCTTAAACTATATGTGTATTTCACATAGTGATGACACACTATGAAGTATGAGCCATAGTACACATAGTATGCATATTGACACACAGCCAAAGGCGCATGCTTGTGTTTATGGGTAACAGCTGGTGAATGTTCGCTCAGTGGGGATTTGATATGTGTTACCTCTGCATGGAGGCTGTAATCATAAAGTCTATGGAGCATGATTCCCTCAGGGATTTACACACACACACACACACACACACACACACACACACACACACACACACACACACACACAGCTGCCAAATGACTGATTGGGGCAGAAAATCTTCACTTGGCTTGAGGAGATGATTCTTTAAAAGCATGCGTCTGTGTGTACGCATGTCTCACTCTGTCTCATCTGTCTTACTCTGGCTTTAACACAATGTTTCTGATTAAACATTCACCACAACTCACGCCACGCCCAAGCCAATCAGAGGGCAGCATTTCCCCTGTGGACTCTTTAGTTGGACCAATGAGAGAGCGGTACGTAAAATATGTGTGCGTGTGTGTGTGTGTGTGTGTGTGTGTGTGTGTGTGTGTGTGAGGATGAGACTCTTTGTGCTATGTCACATACTGTATATTACCTATGCTGTAGTCATTACACAAAAGCTTGCACGTGTGCACACACACACACACACACACACACACACCAGCACTCACATACGCTGTGATTTATACAAAGCTTGTAGATTAGTAGATCTCAATTTTACACACATACACACAAACACAAAATACCTGACACTGTGTTATTTGTTACTGCTTTTTAAGTACAAATTCGAGCACCCCCGAAACAATCTTGTTTTGCAGATTTACACACACGCACACACACACACACACACACACACGCACACATTGTAACACAATCGTGACTGTTCTCAATATTAATTTACTGATGTTTCTCTTTAGAAATGGTGTTGATCTTTAATATTCTGTTAGCGCCATTAGATGGGTTATATGTCAATGTGGGAAATATAGTGGAAACACTTTCAACCAATATCACACACACATTTTGTGTCATGTGGCATCATCTAACATACGTCCCTGAACAATAAACACATACATTGTTTCTGCTTTACAAAAATGCGAAACAAATTACAAAGGAAAAAAATATATTTCGCTCTGTGTATATGTGTGTGTGTGTGTGTGTGTGTGTGTGTGTGTGTGAACGCATGTGAGGAAAATCACCTCTGACTAATCACCCTCATTACGTTCTCCCCCTAATGAGTCCATATGGAGTTTTAGGATTTCATTAGGCTGCTAAAAACGATGCCAGTGGCTTTACTGTGAGTTATAGGGTCTGAAACAATACAATAATTGTCACCTAGCGTTGCGGGTGCCATTACTTATGCATCGAAAGGCTTCATCAAGTCATTTAGTAGCCAGTAGAGATGCACTTGTGTTTGGGATATAAAAATAACATTTAAAACATTTCGATTTTATTTTCTTACAGTTCGGATAAAAAATCGGATTGAAATGTTTGTTAGCTGAGTTTAAAACCATGGGCAAGGTTCCTCAAACTACGGCTCCCCACAGTTGGAACGGCTCTGTAAACAAAGCTAGAGACATACTTTTAAAATCAATTTTTAAAACATGTTTAACTCATATCATATCTGTATTTAATAATAAAGATTGGCTTTTAAACTAAAATTTCCCTTAGTTATTGATAGAGATCGAGGCACTGATTTTTTATTGCTAGAACAAATTATTTGTTGCATTCACCCACTGACCACATGTATATGCATAAGTAATAAAATTTTGCTTTCAATAGCAATCCACATGAAACAATGTCAGTATGATACAGTAGTTATAATGCTCTTTTAATATATCTTTTGAAAAGTAATGTTTGTTTGTCTGTATGGTGCATAACAAAATAATAAACTGGGACATTTTGGAGATATGGTGAGTGTAGTGCAATTGAGACAGTTTGGTCATGTCCAGGGGAGGGACATGGGGAAATCGGTAGGAAAATGCTGAGGATGGAGCTGACAGACAGGACGAAAATAGAAATTCCAAGAAGGAGGTTTATGGACATGGTGAGGGAAGTGTGTGTGAGTGTATGAGGTGCTAACTGACCTGACCTATGCATATGACACCCATTGCAGTGAGTGAACACACACACACACACACACACACACACACACACACACACACACACACACACACACCTTTAACTTTTTATACCTTCACCTCCTTAGACCTTTTTTTACACACTTACCCACACACTCACCCACACACTCACAGACACTCACAGACACTCACAGACACGCACACACACACACACACACACACACACACACACACTGCTAGTATTCTAGTATCGGAACTAGAATTCTAGTATAGTACTTATTCTATGTTTGTTTAAAGGGGAAGTTTAAAGACTCTCTCTCTCTCTCTCTCTCTCTCTCTCTCTCTCTCTCTCTCTCTCTCTCACACACACACACACACACACACACACACACACACACACACACACACACACACACACACACCAACCAAGGTCTTATTCTGTGTTTAAATTGGTTACTGTGAAGATATATTACTAAACAAAGTGCTGTCTCTCTCTCTCCCTCCTTCACCCTCTCTTTCACACTAGCACACACACCACTTTCATGTCCTCTAGGTACAACTAAACCTTCCTCTGACCAATTTCCACACACACACACACACACACACATGCACACATGTCTGTGCAGATTGTTCACGCTCTTTTGGTTCTCTTTAGACTCTTTAATCTCCTCCTTCTTTGTGACAGCAGACCCGTGACGAGCTGTCAATCAAACCATGAGCCTACACAAAGGGAGCTCCAAAGCATTTAGGAGCATGGAGGGTGGGTGTTCTGATGACTCCCTCTCTCTCTCTCTCTCTCTCTCTCTCTCTCTCTCTCTCTCTCTCTCTCTCTCTCTCTCTCTCTCTCTCTCTCTTTCTATCTATCTGTCTCCCTCTCCCTTTATCGCTCTTTCTCTCTCTGTCTGTCTAATTTATTTACTTTCCCCGTGTTCTCTATCATTTCCTCACTCTCCATATCTTTCTTCTGTCCTATAAAATAATAATAATAATTTATATACTATATATGGGATGTGGATCTTCTAAATAATAAATTTTTTGAAATAAAAAATATTAAGTTGTTTCAAGTATAACTGGCCTTTTATATTTTCTAAATCTTTTTCAGGGGTGTCAATAATTTAGATTGAACATAGTTAACAAATTAGTTAAAACAAAATGATGTTTGTATCAAGTCAGTTGAAAGGGACTTTATACATGTCCCATGTACCTTACAGAACAGTGAAAAGTTTTTATTCATATATCCAAGTGATGTTGGGAAGCAGAAGACAGAGTGCAGGATCAACCATGATACAGCGCCTCTGGAGCACAGATGGTAAAGAACCTTCTTTAGCAGCGGATCATCCGTCTCCATACTACCCTGTCCTCCACATCTGCCTCTACATCTGGGACAGTGAAATTATTTCCTTAAATATCCCAGCTGTTTAGTAAACCAGGGTCAAACATGATACAGTGCCCCTGGAGTTTAAAAGGTTAAGGGACTTGCTCAAGGGCCCAAGATCAGTAACCTAGAGACTTAACCACTGAGCTACCACTACCCTAAATAAAGAAAGAGGCTTTCATTTTTCATACATAAACTACAGGACAGGGAAATTCATTCTTCGCATATCTAAGCAATGTTAGGACGCCAGGGTCAAAGATGATACAACGTCCGTGGAGCTAAGAGGGTTAAGGGCCTTTTCAGGGGCCCAAGACTGGCAGCTTGGCAATACTGCGGCTGGAACCTAGGGATCAGTGAACCAGAGCCTTAACCACTGAGCTACCACTTCTCTAAATAAAAAAAGAGGCTTTTATTTGCCACATATACACTACAGGAAAATTATATTCTTTCCTCGTATTTCCCAGCTTGTTAGGAAGCCTGGGTCAAAGCGCAGGGTCAGCCATAATACAGTGTCCCTGGAGTACAGAGGGCTAAGGGCTGTTGAGTTCAGGGGCGCAGTATTCTTCTACTTGGGTACGAAACAAGCAAATCGTATTCGCTTGAATGGTTCTCTAATTCACTTTTTTAGAACATGTATTCAGAAACTTTTATTCAGAAAAGCATCAGCTCTGTACATCCGACTCCAACACTATTCACTTTCCTCTTTTTCCAAAGTGCATTGTACAACGTAACGCCATCAGACCTGAATGTACTGTATTATCTTCACGAAAACAATAGGTAGTTTCCATAATATCATTTGGCTTGAACCTCTTATCTTCCAATCAGTAATGCAGAGTCTTAAACACTGAGAACTTCTTAATATAATGTTTTTACCTGCTTAGAAAGCTGTAGATTTTGATCTGGAAAATATGTCTCTTTTTCAGAAAATATGAAAAAGATATGGAGCATTATGTGCTTTTCTAGAGCTGGATTTGTTCCAGAAACATCAGCTAATATTTAAAATAGCTAGCTTGCTACACTTCGCTAGCTCGCTGCACTTTCTGTGACTGGACTAGATGCAAGGAACGAATTTTGTGAATTTGGATGTTTGTTTAATGCCTTAATGGACAAAATGTCTGGTTTGTTATTGCTAATTCCATCTTCTTGCTTCGAGCTTTTATAAACTGCTAACCTGACAAAGCTTGTGTGAATTGGGTGAATCTGGTCTGAGAATGACATTATAATGTTCCTCAAAAAGAACTTAAACTCAGAGAATATGGGGGGTGACATTCAAATTAGTGTGCCACCCTGCTTTCACTCTCACACACACACACACACACACACACACACACACACACACACACACACACACACACACACACACACACACACACTTTTACACAGAGACTTCAGTACATCTCTCCTGTTCTTAGAGTGGATCTGGTCTAAAAGGTCTGCTGCGTGTGTGTGTGTGTGTGTGTGTGTGTGTGTGTGTGTGTGTATGTGTGTGTGTGTGTATGAGTGTGTGTGTGTGTGTGTCTGTGTGTGTGCGTGTGTGTGCGTGTGTGCGTACCACGTAGCTCTGCAGTGAGCCTCCTGCAGAAACGTGATCACCAACACCTCACTTTCAATCTGCTGCTGAAGGAGAAAGAGATGTGAAAAGAATTAAAGTTTCGGGAATATTCCTGTTTTGTACTATGTGTGTGTGTGTGTGTGTGTGTGTGTGTGTGTGTGTGTGTGTGTGTGTGTGTGTGTGTGTGTGTGTGTGTGTGAGTGTGTGTTATAAGCAAAGGATAATACTGTACATGCACATAGTTGCTTTTTACATACTATAGTGGATGAAAAGATAACAAAAGAAATGGTGGATTTTTGGTGTTTAATACATCAAAGAAATTTTGTGTTCTTCAAATAATTTTTTATCCATAATAAGTGCCTTTATGTATATATCATGCTGATGTGGAAGTGACATAATAATAATTAAGATATGGATTGATTGACCTGTATCAATCCACCACTCAATAATCATCAATATTATAGAGAAACACGGAAGAACAAAGCGCTGCATCACACACAGGAATCTCATACAGTGGGTATGAATGGCATGATCACAATTCAACAAGTCTCCTTTCACTGTAGCGACAGCTGCAGCGCCTGCACACATCATCCCTAGCACAATCGATATTAACCCCATGAAATAACCTCAGGTTTTCTGTGCATTTTTTTTGTGGATTATGGTTTTCCTGGAGGTTTGAAACAAAGGCAAATTGTTTTTGTGCAAATTCCACAGGGAAGAAAACGCAAAAGTAGAAATGGTTCCTGAAAAAGCTTAACAACTGTTTTAAACTGTTTTAGCTGATATTTCTTTATGATGTCCAGCTTTTCTTGAAATGTAGGTTTTGTAGCTCTGACTAGTGCACCCTCTGACCATCCAATCAAAAAACTTTCTTTCGGCTTCTCCCGTTAGGGGTCACCACAGCGGATAATTCGTATTCATGTTTGATTTGGCACATGTTTTGACGCTGGATGCCCTTCCTAACGCAACCCACTAAGAGTGCACTGGCTTGTGCAACCCTAATGGCGGGCTGCTGACCATCCAATCAAAAAATGTAAAAATACAGACAGGACTGAACGCCTTCTAGAGGGCCTGGAAGTCGGCAAGTTCAATTCTGATTGGTTCAAGCAAATTCGATTGTAAGTTATACAATGCCTGCAATGTTCACAGTGAAGGCTCAAGGCAGACAGATACCTTTGATCTTGGCAACACGTGATGTGATGGCTGAAATTTGATTGGAGGGAAATTAAATAGTTTAGGTTACTAGTTAGACCGTGTTTGGTTAATACAGATGTGTATGTAAGTGTGTGTGTGTGTGTTTTGCATTTAATATTTATTTTATTTCTCAACATATTACTTCCATCCTTCATTCGTTCACTCTCTTGATATATATATGGACTTTAAATATATGGAATTTCTCCTTTTATGAGCTGGACGTTAAAAACACTAAGGAATCAATAGCGTTAGCCGCTAACCAGGAATTGGCTAGTGGCTAACGCTTGCGCTATGGACTCAAGATTCTCTCTCTCTCTCTCTCTCTCTCTCTCTCTCTCTCTCTCTCTCTCTCTCTCTCTCTCTCTCTCTCTCACTGTGTCTTACTTTCTCATACATTTATTTTTCTCTTTCTCTCTCTTCCTCTCTCTCTGCACTCTCAGCTTGTATTTTCTTATTGCAGTGAAACACCTGTGACAGAAATCAAAATAATACTTCCACATTCATTCTCTGTTTAAATATCAGTGCATGTCTCTGTGTGTGTGTGTGTGTGTGTGTGTGTGTGTGTGTGTGTGTGTGTGTGTGTGTGTGTGTGTGTGTGTGTGTGTGTGTGAGGGTGTGTGAGGGTATGTGAGATGAATTCAAATGAGTGCTACAGGTCCCTGAGAGCAATAACAACTTCAAAAGGTCTCTCTAGGGTCTCTTCTCTCTCTCTCTCTCTCTCTCTCTCTCTCTCTCTCTCTCTCTCTCTCTCTCTCCCACACACAAACACAATATATATATTTATGATACGTGTAATTCAAATATGCATTTCAAATATTAAATAAAATTTTTAATTTATATTTGATAGGGTTGATGAAAATGGCTTAATATTTTGTATAAAAAAAACTATAGCATTTTGTATTTTTGTAATTTTAAAATACTTTCAAATATTTTTAAGAAGTCTACATAACATCATTATGATTGGGGCCTCGGTTTGGTGCCTGCGCAGAATTTTGCAGATCAGATCAGAACAGAAAATTGATCCACATGGAAGAATGTGGTGAAGGTTAGAAACATGCAGACTGCCAGCTTTTAAATCAGTGTCCTATAGCTGATAAATAAACATTTTATTGCCAAATATTGTACCCTAATTGAACTAGCTGTTTAGTAGGATCATGATTTTGACTGCTTGACACAATATATATTATATTTATGATCTGGGAGATCACAGGGATTATGTTTGTGAATATTTCATCTGTTAACTGGTTGCATATGTCAGATTTATTGCGTGACTCGACAAAGCTGTTGCTATCAAACATTGTTTACTTAATCTACTGAGCCGGTGTAATGGTGAAGGAACACATCAAATTTCTGGAAGGGTTGCAAAGAAATGTAATGCTCCACTTGTAAAAATATTTTTTTTAGTATTTTTAAAATATAAAAATACAGTAGTTTATTTTGATACACTTCAAGTTAAGGGACTCGTTATTTTATTTTAAAATTCATTTTGATGTATCTTTGCCCAACCCTGTCTTTATGGTTTGGGAGTGCATTAGTGCATTAATACGATATATACAATGACATTTGCAAAAAATGAACTCAACATGTTTTACTAGTAACATGCATGTCTACATTCGTCACTCAAGGTCATTCCAAAAACTCACTTTAGCTCATTTCTCACAAGTTGGAGATATGCCTGTGTTTTTATTTCTTGCATTCAATGATGCTCTTTCTTTTATTTTCTCAATGCTTTGTCTCTCTTCTGTCCTTTTTTCTCTCTCTGTTTTGTTGTTTCTTGCTAGATCAACCCTCTCAACCTCAGCTTGTATTTCTTTTGCAAAGAGTAAAAAAATCCCAACAAAAATGTTTGTCATTCCCATGACTAATCCCCAATGTATCTTTCCATGCAGCTGAAAACGTGTGTGTGTGTGTGTGTGTGTGTGTGTGTGTGTGTGTGTGTGTGTGTGTGTGTGTGTGTGTGTGTGTGTGTGTGTGTGTATGTGTGTGTGTGAGAGAGAGAGATAGGCAGAGAAGCAGACTGTGAGTAAGAAAGTGAGAGAAGGCTGAAAGCAGAGTGTGTGTGTGTGTGTGTGTGTGGGTGTGTGTGTGTGTGTATGTGTGTGTGTGTAAACACAGGGAAAGTATATGAGAGAAATGTTTTTTAACATAAGCGTGTGTTTGTGTGTGCATGTGAGAGATAGAGCAAACAGTCAGAAAGATGGTGAGGCAGTGTGTGTGAAAGAGAGAAAGGGAGAGGCAGAAAAAACGAGGGAGGGAGAGAAAGCGAGGGGGAGAAAAAGAGTGTGTGTGTGAGAGAGAGAGAGACAGAGAAAGAGAGAGAGAGAGAGAGAGAGAGAGAGAGAGAGAGAGAGAGAGAGAGAGAGAGAGAGAGAGAGAAATTGAAATTTAAAAGTCTCTTTTTGCTGTGTGTTGATTAAACTTCACTCGTTTTGTTTAACCAAATTCCTTTTTCCTTTTACTGGGATTGTTTGTCACACACACACACACACACACACACACACACACACACACACACACACACACACACACACACACATACACACACACACACACACACACACACACACACACACACACACACACACACACACACATAACAATAACACAATTAATTTCTTCAATGTTCAAATACCAGCTGTGTGTGTGTGTGTGTGTGTGTGTGCATGTGTGTGTTTTATGCTAAATAATGAAGTCAGTTATCTTACTTTGTATCATATTTGGCTACTTTGAATGACAGACTGCTACTCCAACGATGCTAAATCAGTAGTA
>NC_139595.1:16103355-16138355 GCF_946808225.1 Silurus aristotelis | reverse complement strand
CATGGGTTGGAGTTAGTGGAAGATCTTTGAATGTCCTGCTATAGGGCTCTTACCCTATTGAATACCTTAGGGATGAATGTGAACGCTGATGGCACCTCAGGCCTCCTCACCTCACCTACATCAGTACCTGACTTTGCTAACGCTTTTTAGGCTAAATTAGCAAGATCTCAATAAGCAGACTCCATAATTTAGTGGATCATCTTCCCAGAAGAGTGGAGGTTATTATAAGAGCAAATAGGGACTACATGTGGAAGGAGATGTTCAAAAAGCACAAACCAAGTCTATAGGCAGACGTCCAAATCGTGGAACTTCATCCTTTATATTAGGTTTTCTCACTTGCCCTCTTGTCTCATGATGAGGAGTCTCTTTCTATAGGATTATATATAATATGTGTGCTGGTGGTTAAGAAAACACAGTAAAAATTGTCAAGTGCATCATGAATTCCCTCTGGGCTATGTCCCAATCCAGTAGGAATTACCTCCTGCAGCCTAGCCAATAGTTCTAGTGAATCTTTGGAACATCTGATCCACCTTACTATGTGTCCTCAGTGTTTGACTCTGCCTTCTGTATTCTCATTAGCTATATTATTAATTACTTCTCGTTTAACCTCTTATCTAAATACACGGATGTGTCTTAATTCATTGATCCAGCATCACTGAGCTGTATTTAAATTAATTAGGGAATGTTTAGGTGAACAGACATTTCTTTGTTTAACACTGGCAGGAAAAAAAAACAACAAAAACAATTAAACGAATAAAAAATTAACAGTAATGATCTTAAGTCATACACCGTGCTGACGACATCAAAAAAGGTACACAAAAAGAGTTTCATTTTTATAGAAAGAAGACAAACTGAATGGAAGTAAAAATAGTAAAAAAAAAAAAAAAAGAGAAAGAAAGAAAGAAAGAAAGAAAGAAAGAAAGAAAGAAAGAAAGAAAGAAAGAAAGAAAGAAAGAAAGAAAAGAAAATAAAAAAACAAACAAGTTTTTTGTCAAACGGGCTAAAAAATTAAAAAACTAAAGGACTGAAGGAGTGAATAAAGAAAGAAAGGGGACACGCAAATGAAAAAAGAAGGAAGGAAGCAAATAAATGAATGTGAACGCTGATGGCACCTCAGGCCTCCTCACCTCACCTACATCAGTACCTGACTTTGCTAACGCTTTTTAGGCTAAATTAGCAAGATCTCAATAAGCAGACTCCATAATTTAGTGGATCATCTTCCCAGAAGAGTGGAGGTTATTATAAGAGCAAATAGGGACTACATGTGGAAGGAGATGTTCAAAAAGCACAAACCAAGTCTATAGGCAGACGTCCAAATCCTGGAACTTCATCCTCTATATTAGGTTTTCTCACTTGCCCTCTTGTCTCATGATGAGGAGTCTCTTTCTATAGGATTATATATAATATGTGTGCTGGTGGTTAAGAAAACACAGTAAAAATTGTCAAGTGCATTATGAATTCCCTCTGGGCTATGTCCCAATCCAGTAGGAATTACCTCCTGCAGCCTAGCTAATAGTTCTAGTGAATCTTTGGAACATCTGATCCACCTTACTATGTGTCCTCAGTGTTTGACTCTGCCTTCTGTATTCTCATTAGCTATATTATTAATTACTTCTCGTTTAACCTCTTATCTAAATACACGGATGTGTCTTAATTCATTAATCCAGCATCACTGAGCTGTATTTAAATTAATTAGGGAATGTGGCTGGGTTGTGTCCTAATCCTTCAGGGATTGCAGCTCGATTGTATCCTAATTCCATAGGAATAGGCGTGTATTATTTCAGAAGTAATTAATCAGGATTCTTTGTGAGTGTGTGTGTGAGTGTGTGTGTGTGTGTGTGTGTGTGTGTATGTGTTCCTTTCTGTTCTTTTAGTCTTCATATTTCGCACATCATCACTCCAGCTGTGTTTTCAGTGCTGATCAAGAGCTCTGCACATCTTTATCCATCTCGTTGTTCCAGTTGACATTATGTTTGTCGTGTGTGTGTGTGTGTGTGTGTGTGTCTATCAGGGCAAGGAGAGTTGTAGACAGCAAGGAGATCACTGCAGTATGCCTGGCAAACACAAACCCACATACACACAACAAGAAATGATGTTAACACCATCATATAGTTAATTACAGAGACACAGCAAATCAGGGCGAGAACAGACATATAACATTGTCTTTGGGACTTCCTCTTCCAGCAGTAATGATTCTGGGTTGGGTTTTATTCCAGTAAGTGAAAAGCATTGACACCTATTAAGGTGTATTTAGACTCATTTTTTAATATCTGTTTTTGAGTTTCCACAAGGATCTCTGGTTTTCTACTACTTCCAAAAACCATGCTGGCAGGCAAACTGGTGCCTATAAATCACTCCTAAGTGTGAATGAGTGTGTGAATGTGTGTGTCTATGCTGCACTGTTGAGAATACACTGCTGTCCCATTTCGGGTATATTCTCACATCACCTAATTAACTTTGGGCCGTGTCCTACTCCCAGAATAAAATAAACTTTTTGTTTTGTCTAGTAACGTTTGTCTGTGGGTCGTGTCCTAAACCAACTAGAGTCAATTCTATATTGTGCAAGGTACAAGGTCTAGTAGGGACCATCTCCAAGCCATGTCCCATTTCAATCAGCACTTTGAGCAATGTCCCATTTTACTAAATACACTCTTGGACAGATGTAGTCCATTCTACTACATCTAATCTCTGGGTTATATCCTAGTACACTAAGCAGTCTTTGGGTCATGTCCTTTTTCACTAAAGTCATAACTAAGTAAGAAGTGAAACAGAAACTCGAATTTTGATGAAGTGTGCGTGTGTGTGAGATGGAAAGATGAATGCAGACAGTGGACGTGTTTGTTCTTTTCCTCCCTTTCTCTGCTGTGGCTGATGTGACTGGTATGCCGTCACCATGGTGACAGAGGTTGTGCTACAGCATGGCCCTAAAGCATGTTCAGAAGGATTTGTTTGTGTGTGAAAAAGTGTAAGCCTGGGTCTAGTTCTAGGAAGGTTGCTTACCAAATGCAGGATAAGATTTACTCATTACAATCATTCCATCTGATATAATGAGATTGAGAAAATTAAGATCAATATTTGGCTAATGCCAACGCTAGAGAAGCCTGGAGAGAACAGTAAAATGTTTTTGTGGGAGAGCGTATAAATGCGGGAAGAAGGAACGCCACAACAGGTCAGGTGTAAAGGCTTCTCGCACACGGGTGTACACACACACCTCTCACACACACGCTCTCCTCCTTAATTGCACCCTCCGATCACTGGAAAAGAGAGAACACTCATTAGGCACATTAACTTCAGGTGAGGCAATCCCCTGGCTACCTGCTCCCGGCCCCGCCCTCCATTCACAAACCGACGCTCGGCCACGCCCCTGCTGCCACAGTTTTTTTTTTTTTGGTTTTTCTTTTTGTTTCCTTGCATATATCGTATTGCCGTTTGGTTTAGCTCTTAGTCGGGATACCGTAATGTTTGTGTATGATTTTGAAGTTTATTTCTTATCCTTGAATTATGTTTTTTTTAAGCAACTATGTTTACAGTGTCAACGCTTGGACAAACGTAGGATCATGTCAAATCAGCAACAGTCCAATCCAAGTATAGCACAGTAGTATAACACACTCTAAAGAGATCGCTATCTACCCTCTTCCGCATTACATGAGCTCACAGAAGGCCGTAATGTCGCAGGCATAATAGCTTGTCATGAATTTTTACCTCCTCAAAACAATAAACTGTCTACCAAGATAACCATAATAATTGGCAAGGCTTTGTGAAAGAACTTGAGTTTGATTTCCCCTTGACTCCATTAAGACTTGATCTTGGCTAGTCACAAACTTGTTTCAGCTCTGACAGTGGTGTTCATGACTAAAACTTTCTTTCGGCTTCTTCCATTAGAGATTCGCCACAGCGGATCATCTGCATGTTTGATTTGGCACACCAGGGATCCAGTGGTGTTCATGACTACAGGAAGAAAAACGAAACAGGTGAATACCATTAGTAACCAGAGTTGGAAAATAAAATACATTTACTCACTTACTGTATTTGCCTTGTTGTTTTTTTGCGTACTTCTACTTTTTAAAGTAGATAAAAAAATCTGTAATTTTTACTTTTACTTGAGTATGTTTTGCTGGAAGTATTGTACTTAACTACATTTAAAATAAAATTAGTTACTGAGTTAAAAAATAAAGAAATAAAAATAATGCATAAATCCTTTTTTGATATACATGTAGACCCCAACTTACGAAATAGATAGGGACCTAAATCTGGTCGTAAGTCGAGTGGTCGTAGGTCAGGGTCTGACTGTACATTAAAATCTGCCACCCCACCCCCCACTGTTAAAAAAAGTTGTGTAATATTTCATTACTCTTTCCACCTCTGTCAGAAACAAACCAACAGTAGAGACAGGAACAACTTACCTTAGTCATCCTGTAACAGAAATTAATGTGTTGTCTATCAAATGTGCACCCTCACTGCTGTGTGCAGCCTTACACACACCTCCCCTTGTGCTGCAAGTGCACACTCATGCCGACGTGTGATGCAAACTTTGTTATGGGAAGTTGATGAGGGCATGTTGAAAACAGGCTGCTATATTTAACACTCCCTGTGAGGTTTGCTCATTAACACCTAGTCATGTAGCAAAGAAATGAGCACCTACATTTAATTTAGGTGTGTGTGTGTGTGTGTGTGTGTGTGTGTGTGTGTGTGTGTGTGTGTGTGTGTGTGTGTGTGTGTGTGTGAATTCAATTGAAAGACAAAAACAGGCAGTGATATATTGTGCCACAGTTTGACTCTGATTAGAGTAACAGACACTTTAATGTATATATTATATATAGAAACAACTTGCTGTGTGTGTAGGTGTGCGTGTGTGTGTGTGTGTGTGTGTGTGTGTGTGTGTGTGTGTGTGTGTGTGTGTGTGTGTAAGTGTTAATTGGGGGTGAAGGAGCAGCGAGCAGTCTTGATGTGTGGACACACAGTGCCAGAGTGTGAAGAAGCCTTAGGATAAAATGTCACATCCGAGACTGCTAAAGAACACACACACACACACACCACCCATACACACACACACACACACACACACACACACACACACACACACACACACACACACATTCACACACACACACACACACACACACACACACACACACACACACACACACACACACACACACACACACACACTGTGTAGCCACGGCTTACCATCTGCTAACAGTCTAGCTTTATAATTTGCTCTCTTCTCTGCTGTCTCATTTGTTTTCGGACGGAAAAAAAAATCATTTCACCCATGCAACCAATTAGCCGAAAGTCTTTTGCATAAACTTTGCATAAATTCCCAATTTGGTCATTTTGTAAATTTTATCTTACTAGCAGTGGGTGACATCTTTTGCTCATACTGCCTCAATGCGCAGTGTAACACGATATGAAGTGATGGCTATCTGCCCTCTTCTGCTTACATGAGCTCACAATACTGTAATGTTACAGGTGTATTTATAATCGAAGAGCGATGTTGTTTGCAGTTTATTAAGCTAACTGCGCTAGTCATGTGTACAGTATGTACATCTTCAAAACAACAAACTGTAAAGTTTTAGTTTTGACAAATAAATATATCTTTACCTTGATTTGACTAAAAGTAGATGTAAAGAATTAACTAGAAATGTATTTTTTTAAATGTCATATTTTTTTAAATATAATCTAAAAGTAAGACATTTTGTTTATTGCTTTGTTTACTGCTGATGCTCTGAGCAGCCATGTTGGTTTCATGCCAGATTTTTTTTTTTTTTCCAGATTTCCGAGTAGGAATAGGAATGAAGAGTTTTTATAATTCGGATTTTCCTACTCAATTTTCACGTTACAAGTTTCAGTCACATGCAGATGTCTATGTGCATATATTCAGAAAATGATCGCTAGCAGCACTGAGACAGTAATAAGAACAGAAAAACCCCCTTTAAAAACTGTATGAGGGAAAAAAGCGAGAAAGAGAGATAGAAAAAAAGAGTGTCATTAATATCTACTCATCTTGCTTCTCTTCATTCCTGACACATTTTCCTCGACACCTCCTTTCCATTCCTTTCTTCCCTCTTCCTAGCTCAACTCTTTTCTCCCCCCTCAACTATTCTCTGCTTCTTTTTTCTTTTTCCTCTTTCCCTTCTGTATTCTCTTCATCTCTGTCCTCTCCGCTCCTCCGATCTCCTCTTCTTGCTTACCTCTGTGTCACTTATCATTCCTTCTTTCCTCTTTCCTCACCTCTCTTCACCTTATTTCTTACCCCCCCCCCAACCCCCACATTTGTTTCGTGTTCTGCTCTTCTCCTCTAATTTTCTCCCTGTTCTCATCTTCTCTTGTTATCTCTTACATTCCCTCTTCTTCTTTATTCTCTGTCCGCTTTGATTCACCTATCTTTCATCTCTTCTGTTTCGTACTGTAATAAATTATCCTTTGACATGTTCATGAGTCCCACGGCTACTCATTACACACACACACACACGCACGCACGCACGCACGCACGCACGCACGCACGCACACAAATTCTATTCATGTAAGCTATAAATATTATATGTTTATACCTACGTGCAATATAGACTAGAAAAAGTTTGTGGACACCTGACCATAAGTTTAATTTGTGTTTTTTTAATATCCAATTTCACATTTAGTCCCCGTTTGCTATTATAATAACCTCCACTCTTCAGAAAATATGTTCCTCTAGATTTCAAATTGTGATTATAGAGATTTGTGCCAGAGGAAAAGGCCAGGGGTAAGTCTGCGTTCCAGTTTGTCCCATAGTTGTTCGGTAGGGTTGAGGTCAGAGCTCTATAGCAGGCCACTCAAGAGCTTCCAGTCCAACCCCTTTTAAAGCACATGTTAATGATGCACAAGGGCATTGGAGCCGTAAGGGCATTGGAGCCGCATATATATGCTCTCTCTAACATTATAGCAGTTATAAACAGTCATTCATTCATTCATTCATTTTCTCCCGCTTATCCGTAATTCGGGTCGCGGGGCAGCAGTCTTAACAGGCCCCCGCCTTCGACTGCTGCCCAATCCTCATAGCACCGTCCCTTAACAGTCCCTCCTGCAGGTGGTGAGCCCACGGAAAGTATAAACAGTCAGTCCAAATTTTAATTGGTCTCAAATTAAAAGGTAAAACTTGTCACATTAGTAAATAAACAGAAAGACTTTCACATTCTGGAAATTTTAAACTTTACTTCCAGCTTTACCTTCTACCTTTAGGACTCTGGAGACTTTCTAACATACTAAAACGAGCAAAATCTTTCATAATTATGAACAATATAAACATTTGTATTGAACAATCACTATGACTGCGTCACACTACACAACAACTTGAAATTTTGTCACACACATTTACGTAAACACCATACGACTGTGTAGTAAAATGCTTTTTGCAACCGTTCCATGTTATATAATATAATCAAAAAAATTGAAGAATAAAATTTGAATAGAAAAATTTTATATAATTTTACAATAGAAGTTACAATATAATAAAATCGAATTTACAATAAAAAATAGCAGTTGAATAGTATAACTAGAAGTAGAAAATGGAGGTGTTTTCTGTTCTATTGACTTCCATTCATATGCATGCGAATGTTGGAGACTGGAAAAACAATTTCAGAATAACAAAGTTTCCAGTTTCACTGCATTCTAAAGTTCAATCTGGTGACAATTATTGTGTGCCAGATAATTTTACGTTGAAATGAGCATCCCAAGGATACCAAAATGATGGTACCCAAATTGTGGGATCCTGCCCACAATGGAGAAGGAGTGTTGGAGGAGGAGTGTTGTGATGTTTTGGTTCACCAAATCTAAAATAAAAAAACATGGCAGTGATGCCAGTGATGCATTTTTCCGTTTTAGTTGTAAAGAAATTAGGAGTAAAAAAAGTACCCTTTGATTGCTTAGTACAAGTATGGTGAATTGTGATGCAGAACCCGTTCTAGTTGTTAGAAGAGAAACAATAATTTATTACTACAAGTGTGTTTATATACACCTGTGATTTGAATTAAAGCCTTTCATCAAAACTGCTGTAATAAAAGAAAACATTTTTTTTAATTATCTAACAGGTTCACAAAAGGGAACGAGGTGGAATGCACTCAATCTTAGCAGTGAAGCAAAGTACTCAGTAAGACGTCAATCCGTCAATCCTTCATTCACAAATTCCCTTCAGCTGTTTAATTCAGCACTTGTCATGTTAAACACAGACTCACAAACACACTCTTTATTCACTCATTGAATCTATGTGTGCATGTCTCTGTGTGTGGGTGTGTGTGTGTGATTTTATACACCTTTTATGTCTGATATCGCCGAAAACCTGAATTCGTACAGACTCTGGAGGATTAATTATTAATAATAACATATAATAAAAGGTAAATTGAGCAAATTTGTTATTTCAGATCAAACTGAAGACTGTGTTTATCAAACCGGTAGTTCTTCACATTAATCGGTACCCAAGAAGTAGCCCTCAGTTTTAAAAAGGTTGGTGACCCCTGCTGTAGAATGTCTTGGAAAGTCATAAATCCCTTCTTTTTTTTTTTTTTTTTTAAACAAACTTTTAATTTGAGTCATTTTACACCAAACAGATCGCAGTTACTTTGAACAAAAGACTCCTGATTTTTTCAGTTATTTTTTGGTACTTTACCAAACTCTTACCAAACAATTGTATAGGACATCTTTGGATGCAGAAGAATAAAACTAAGAACTAAGAGATCCAAAACTGTTCCTGCATGCCCAATGCCCATCAGTTCTTGAGTAGCCTGCAATAGAGCTCTGACCTCAACCCTATGCACCCTATGCACTTCAGGCCTCCTCACCTCACCTACATTAAAACCTGACTTTACAAACTTAGAAGAATCTCTTGAAGATTACTCTACACAAAATCTTGTGGAATATTTTCCAAGAAAAGTGAAGGGTATTTTAGCACCAAATTGGGACTAAATGTGGAACAGTATTTTCAAAAAGCACCTCTGAATCTTATAGTCAGGTGTCCACAAACTTTTGTAAATATAGTGTATATTCGGTTCATTGTAATTATCTAAAGATAGAAGATCAATTATATGACTTTCCAAAATCTCCAACTGTTCCAACACTTTGACGAAGAACCCTGAGGGCCAGGTGTCCACATATGTTTGGCCTCAAAGTAATGTTTTATCTTGATTTAACTTTATGGTAACGCCATTTTTTTCCCCCTAACAAAATGGCTCTCTACCTGGCCGAGGTTTAGCTTAAGTGCCATACTTTCTAAACTGTTTTTATTGCTATTAGAGTTCCCTTGAAAAAAACAAACACATTTATTGCATTGAAGTGGTTCTTCATCTAATCCAGTGCACGACTGATGTTTGGAAAAATGTGTTTTTTTTTCAGTTTATATTCTCCAAAAAAAAAAGAAGACGAAACAAAATCTCAGGAGACCAGAAGTGGATTTTCAAGAGCAAAAACGCCTTTTTGCAAATAAATCCATGTGTGTATGTCTGTCACAGTTCACTAATTAATTCCCATGTCGAGGGTTTTTCTGCGCCTCTTGGCCCAGTCTCTCTCTCTCTCTCTCTCTCTCTCTCTCTCTCTCTCTCTCTCTCTCTCTCTCTCTCTCTCTTTCTCACTTGCTCTCTTACTCTTGCTCTTTTTTCCAGTTTTTATTCTGCTGTGATTCAGAGGAGAGGTTTTGGAATAATTTGTCCCAGAGAGAGCAGCTCAGTAAACCACACATGCTTTGATTTAGCAAACCAGATTTAATTTTGTTTGCTTTATGCAAACCCACTCTGTCCTGGCATGTTTTTAAATCTTAGTGTTTTTAAGAGAATAGGGACACATTCAGAGGTCAAAAAGCAGTCATTTGGCTGGTCTGCGGGAGGAAATCCTATTTTTTTAATTGAATTTGATTGAGGCGAGCTTTCCTTTTGATTACAGAGGTTAAAATAAGTGAGAGATTGAGGTGTTTTATAGCTTTTTTTTATTTAATTTGCATTAATACGGAATTAATAGAAGGTCAGCACAAGGAGAGTAGAGCAACCTTTCCTTATTGTCAATTGTAAGATAGATAGATAGATAGATAGATAGATAGATAGATAGATAGATAGATAGATAGATAGATAGATAGATAGATAGATAGATAGATAGATAGATAGATAGATAGATAGATAGATAGAACTTTATAGTCATTGCATAGTACAGGTACACAGCAACAAAATGCAGTTTGGCATCTACCAGAAATGCAAATAGTAAAAATTGTGCAAAGTGGAAAAAATTACTACCGAATCTCAGAATCTGGAGAAACGATGGGCCTTACGTTGTGCACACGCCGCCATCTTGGTCTTTTACAGTTACTTTTACAGATTAATTTATCCAAATTCAAATTTCATTTTAACACCTCTATCTGTAGATGAATCATTTCCGTGTGAAATTTTTAACGTCAATAATTTCACATTTAGAAGTTTTAGGGTATTGGTAAGCTTGAGTATGTGGAAGAGGGCTGACAGCACTTTGATCTGTGTGTGTTGCTCTGCCCTGTGGTGCCGTACAAGCAAAAATAAAAAGAAACAAATAAGAAAAAAGATAGGACTGTACTGAGCTCACTTTTAGCTCAAATTTGAGTCTTTTGCCAAACAGTAAAACACACACAAGCCCATTAAAGGGAAAGAGAGATATGAGATATGAGATATGAGATATGTGTCCAAGTAAAAATTTATTCTTTTATTTATTTATTTATTTGTTTGTTTATTTAGCCATTATCTTGATAAGATTAGTCTGGATGTTCTTAATAAATCCAAACTTTATATATTAATAAAAAAGTCAGCTGTGCAAGTGAAGATATCCTGAGTATGGTTAAATTGATCTAGATTACTAAATAAACCAAATATAAGATCCTTATACATACAGCATTTTGCTCAATATTCAAGTATATTTCTATTTTTCAAAAACAAACGCTTAGCAGCTACCAGTAGAGCAAAACTTATTAAGTTTGAAATGACTACAAATGATTTGAAATAGGTTTAATAATTCTATACTATATTGACAAAAGTATTGGGACATCTGACTTTTCCAGCTATATGTAGTTTTTCCCCCAAAATTCAGATTCATAAAGCTGTACTTTACATGGTTTGGAGTGGAAGATCTCCTGCTATAGAGCTCTTACCTCAACCATATTGGGATGAATTTAAACTCTGATTGCACCCCAGGCCACTAAACCTCACCTACATCAGTTTCTGACATTACTAACACCCTTGTGACTGAATGAGCACAAATCTCCATGACCTCACCCCACAATCTAGTGGAACATCTTCCCAGAAGAACAGCAAATGAGGAGTGATTGCACATACAAATCTTATGGTCAGGTGTCCACAAACTATTGTCAATATTGTGTATATTTTATTTATTATAATTGTATAATAATATAAGTCCTCGATACCTTTGTTAATATTCAAGATATTTTCACTTGATGCCATTAATTATAAATATAAATTGAGCACAGTATTGATTATATCATGTTGAACACACACACAGGCTCAGTTTATGTAATATAGTCAATGACAAATCTTTTGTCGAATCTCTAAAAGCCTCATAAGTGCTGTTTACATCAAGTTGTCTTGCTTTCTCGGCTCGAACGTCCTCCAGGATTCTCGCCAGCCTAGCAGTTCGGAATTACCTACTCCCCAGAATCCACTATTGTGGCTGTTCTTGAGAAGATTCGTGCTGTTAGATTAGGCAAACTATCCTCCACCCTGACCCTTTTTGACCTCTCAGCATCCTCACACACAGCCGCTCGCACGAATTTCCTGCCTGTCTTTGTGATCCATGGATTTAGTGGCACAGCATGATGGAACTTTGCTTTCTACCTGGTCAGACGGTCATATGAGATGATGATCCCATCTAGACTCTCCCTTGGAGTCCCTCAAGGCGTAGGTCTTGGTGCTCACTCTTGGAGTGTAGTTTTATCCTGACATGGTAACACATGGGGCCGAGGATATTTTCATACAACTGCTATGCTCTAACACTCTTAATCGTCCTCTTATTTCATAAACTCAGGTTTAATCATCTATCTCAGCATGTCTAGCAGATATCTTCTCATCCCTTAAATCAAAGCAAACATGAGGATGTCCCTAAAAATGTGTCCCCTTGTCGATATCTTGAAAAACTCTCTGCATCTCTGGACTGCTTTTGGGTTTAAAAACAGGGTTCAGGGTAAAGGCCAGTGGTGTAAAGTATTTGAGTAAATGTATTTCGTTACTGTACTTAAGTAATTCTTTGGCTATTTTCTAAGTTTTACTGAGTAGATATAAGATATAAGCAACTTTGACTTTCTACTTAACAATATTTATAATTCAATATATGTACTCCACTCAGTGGGCATTTGGTACCTGGGCCTTCAGTAGCGACTTACCCGACTTAATCCACTTCTTAATACCACCACAATCACGTCGCGTGGATTTACAGAGAGAGAGAGTCATTTTGCATATGGAGGGTGTATACCCAGCAAGAAACCCAGTTAAGTCTCCAAACCTCTACACTACCACCGCAACTGTGCACCTACATCATCTGGAGCAGTTCAGAATCAATATTTGTCTAATAACATGACTCAAACATTAATAATTTTAATAAAATACAACCTACTCACCAGAGATTTATACTCATAATTTGCAGCGCTCCTCAGAGGCTGTAATCCAGTGGTACCGCTGGTATTCACTGGTCTGGAAGTGGAGAACAAACCCTTTCCCAGGCTGAGACACGCTAGCTAGCTTCGGGGTCGGCCGACCTCCTCACGATGTCTAGCTTTTCTGTAAAATAGATTTTTAAGTATGTCTGAGACCAAATTAATTTCTCTTTCGCCGTAGGAATAAAAAAAAGTCTAATTCAGATGTATTAAAGTGTGCAGTGCTACACACGTGTTTTGCCAGTCGAACTTAGCTGTTACAGTTTCCCTCTGAGAAACCAATCAGAGGATGGAAAAATGCTGACGCTATTCTGGAGCCAAGAGAAAACGCAAAAAATGAAATCAAAGAGAATAAACTGTTGGGAATAAATTAATACAAATTCTCTAAGACTTTTACTCAAGTCATATTGAATTTGTGACTTTTATTGTGATGAAACAAGTTTTGAAGTAGGGAATCTATATATTTACTCAAGTATGATTTTCAGCTACTCTTTACACCTTTGGTAAAAGTGTAATTAGTAGCCATGTCCTGAACTCCAGCTACAGGCAGCCAGATTTTGTGTTAAATCTTCTGGTGCCTATTGGAATTCAATCTTTACAAAAGATTTTCTATCAATAGATTACAGGAAGCTTGCTTGTTTTTTCCTTGTATTACAATGCAATGGTGTTGGAAAAAATGGAAAGCATGACGTTAAATGTAGTTTCAGTGACATTTGGTGAAGTTCAGGAGCTTTTATTAATCAGAAAGCTCGTCAGTCTGATTTTATTTATTGTTTCTAGGCACTAGAATGCACTGTTATTCAGATTCACACACACACACACACACACACACACACACACACACACACACACAAACACACACACACACACACACACACACACACACACACACACGCTATGCCAAATATGAGCACAAAAAACTTTTAACATCATCTAATTTCTTTGGGAAGAATCATCACAACTCGAATAATCCCAACATCAAAGGAGGAAAAAGATCAAAGAAACTTGTGTTCTTCTAAAACACAATGTAGGTATGTGTGTGTGTGTGTGTGTGTGTGTGTGTGTGTGTGTGTGTGTGTGTGTGTGTGTGTGTGTGTGTGTGGGAGAGAAAGATAGAGAGAGGCAGAGAAATAAACATACAGTATGAAAATGACAAATGCATGGATTCAGATGGCCGTGTTTGAAAAATGATCCGGACTTTATGAGGCTCGATTAGCATGTTTACATTGCATTCTGTATCTGAAGAATTAATTGCCACCATTTGAAAATTAAATGCGCATTACGATGCAATTAACAACGCAAATGAGTCCTGTACTTCCTCATCCACACACGTAGGGGTTTTATTATTATTAGCATTAGGATTATAATTCTTAGTGTTATTATTATTGTTTATCTGCTTTTTCATCTATCTCTTGTAAAATTAATAGTTCATTTATACAATAATATAAACAGCAGACGGACAGTACACATGGAAATAATACAGACAGGCACACTGACAGTCATTAAAAAAACAACAGACACATAAAGAAACATATCATATATGAAATTAATGTAGATAATGTGCATACAAAGACCTATTAGAAAAATACAGATATATAGATAATTAGGCAGACAAATAGATAAATAAACAGACAGACAGACATACAGAAAAACAGACAGATAAGTAGGCAAATAGACACATAAACAAACAGACAGACAGACATACAGAAAGATCAACAGATAAGCAGACAGATAAACAGACAGTCAGACAGACATACAGATAAACAAACAGACAGACATAGAGACAAAAAAATGGATAAAATGCCAAACAGTCAGACATATAAACAGACTAGCAGACAGACAGATAAACAGACAGACAGACGGGCATATAGATAAACAGACAGACAGATAAATAGGCAGATACAAACAGATAAACAGGCAGACAGTGATATAGACAGACAAAATGTGAAACAGGCAGACAGATAAACAAAAACATTATAAATGGAAATACAACAGGGAGAGAGAGAGAGAGAGAGAGAGAGAGAGAGAGAGAGAGAGAGAGAGCGAGAAACAAACAGACCCAGGAAAAAAAGAGACAGATAGTGTCAGACAGACAGTGTCAGTAAGATAGACAGACAGACAGACAGACAGACAGACAGACAGAGACAGATATACAGTACACAAGAAAATGATACACGCATACAGGTAGACAGAGACTCATTTAAAACAACAGACCGATATATAAATACCTATTCGAAAATTACAGATATATAGATAAACAGACAGACAAATAGATAAATAAACAGGCAGACAGACAAACAGACAGACAGACAGATAAACAAATATATTATACCTGTAAATAATACATATATAGAGAAAGCCAGACCCACAGAAAACAACAGACAGATAAACTAAAACCCAGGAAAACAAGAGACAGATAGCGTCAGACAGACATTGTCAGTAAGATAGACAGACAGACAGATATTCAGTACACATGAAAATGATACAAGCATACAGGTAGACAGACCGATATATAAACAGATAATGAGACATACAGTACACAATTAGCATACAGACAGAAGCAAAGATGAAATAATACAAACAGTAAAAACTACAGACAGACAAATAAAGAATAACAGACAGACAGAGATCCATGTGTCTCGATCTCTCTGTCTGTAATTAATAGTGTCCATTATTCATAATATCAACCCATTTCATGTTAAAATGCTACTTTATGTGAATGATAATAATTGATTTTTAAGATTTTATTACCAAAGTGTGTGTGAGAGAGAAAGAGAGAGAAATGTGGTCCATAAAACTTGAGCTGCCCATAACCTTCTCTTCCCTAAAAACGATATAAAAGTTTATTGTGTGTGTACACACACACACACACACACACACACACACACACACACACACACACACACACACACACACACACACACACACAAAGCTGACGAATGTCTTGTGTCATACATGCTTTAATTGCTCATAAATTGACCTGGTGAAGTGAAACGGCTTCTGTACTGGTGTTGAAATAAAGAGAGAGAGAAAGACAGAGAAAGAAACAGAGAGACAGCAAGAAAGAGAGAAAGAGAGAAATACAGTGAGAGATAGAAAGAAAGGATAATATGGATTATGGACACTATTAACCAAGGGACGAAGAAAGAGTGTGAGACAGAGAGAGAGAGAGAGAGAGAGAGAGAGAGAGAGAGAGAGAGAGAGAGAGAGAGAGAGAGAGAGGATACTATGGATTATGGACACAACTCACAGATAGACAGAGATAGAGACAGAAATATGAAAAAATATAAGAGACAGAGAGGGAGAGAGACAGTGGTTATTGTGGATTATGGACACTATTAACAGAGGGACAAAGAGATAGAGACACAGAGAGACAATGATTATTATGGATTATTGACAATACTCACATTAATAGAGACATGGGAGAAATAAAGCGAGAGACAGGGGACACTATTGAAAGAGGAAAAGAGAGAGCGAGAGAAAGTGGGAGAGGGAGAGCTTTATACCTGCACTAGGGTATAAATTAATTTCTTCTCCAGCCTATCTAGTGCACTTCATGTCAGTAGAAAGCCACATGTAGTGCACTATACATCCAGTACGGAAGACTTTGTGATACTGCTCCTGACTTTCTCTATAACCGTACTACAGAGATATGGTGAGGGAAAAAAAAATGGACGAAAAAAAGATTTCTTGGATTTATTTATTTATGAATTTCTTGGATTTTTCTGTTTCTGCCCCCAGCAAAACATCAAAATTGCGACTTGGCATGAATTATGCATGAGCTGAGGCTGAGACGAGGCCCCTGGGGGGAGAACGGGCTGCCCGAGCGCGTGCCTGCTGAAAAACTCCCTGCTGTGACAAACCTGCCCCCCCACAGGAAGCACATCACTCTACTTCCTCTGTCCCCGAGGGCGAGACGGCATCTCGCACACTCATTCAGCTAGCCTGTCAGTCAAAAACACACACACGATCGGTGAGACACAAGAGGCCAACACACACACACACACACACACACACACACACACACACACACACACACACACACACACACACACACACACAGCATAAGTATGTATGTTACACTCAGGTTCTGTAAATCGTGCAAACAAACATAAACTCCTGTCCATGATTCTTCCTCCTCATCCTCAGCTTCTTTTTTTATGTTCAAACACCCATAAGACATAATCACAATGGTCATGTGATTCAAGATGTTGATGAGATCCTATTTTCTGTTTAATTTTGGCCGACGATATTTAGGATTCTTCACAAGTCTAAAGCTTCATCCACATCAATTTGAATAGATACATTTTAATTTTAAAGCTGGATACATCTTTTAGCATTGACATTGACAATTAGAAAAATTCCCTCGTCCAGCTGGGACGTCTGAATAGCCCAAAAACGTACCATATGCACCATGTTTATTCACTTTCTGTTTTTTTTTTATGGATGGAGCAATGTGACGTTTTTTTTAAACGGACAAACAAAGTGCTGGATTTGGAGCTGAATGGGTCACATGACCGAAAAAACAAAAAAAAACCAAATTACCTAAATTTTTGCTGCACAAAAAACTCAGATTTAATGGACAGAAAATTTAGTTTTCAAATGTATACAAATGAATGTGGCTGTAGCTGAAGCAACCTTCCCAGCACCTAATGTAGCCAGCTAGCCTGGGGATGCACCTGTTGGACAAATTTCACAAGGAAGGAAAAAACATGTGAAGAAAAATATATTTGAAACAGTTTAAAAGCTGTGCACTAAAGGTATGTTGGGTATGTGCATATTCTGAATTAACCTTAGTCTACTTCCTGGTGAGATGATGTTTGGCTGGCTTCCATAATCAATATGAAGTAATTGCATAGAAAACGTTTGGCTCTTCATGGCGTGCAACACGACAGCTGGCCGAACTCAGGTTGACAAAAGCAAAGCCTGTGATTATGATATCACGTGAGTTTCAGTTGTAGTTGCTTTTTTTTTAATTATTATTTCTACTCCGCATCGCTAATACATCTCCAGTTGACACATGGCTAAAATTTCTACTTTGACAAAAGCTGATAAAAAGAAGGGTCATATTTTTGTACTTTCCTCTGAACTGCTGATTTTGTATTGTAGAACATTTAATGGCATGAAAGCCTACAAGCTCTTGATATTTGGATTTGGAAATCACAAAGTAAACTATCCTTTGCTAATTTTAACAACATTTGCTAGCTAACTAGCGAACATACACTATTTAAATATCAGATCATAGGATTCAGAGGTGCTTTTTGAACATCCCATTCCACATTGTGTCCCTATTTGCTATTTGCTGATAGTAACCCCAACTCTTCTGGGAAGATGTTCCACTTGATTTTAGAGAGTGCTTGTGAAAGGATTGTACTGATGTTGGTGAGGAGAAGAGGCCTGTTCCAATTAATCCCAAAGCAGTTCAACAAGGTTGAGGTCTGACATCTATAGCAGGAGATCTTCCACTCCAACCCATAGACTATATGTTCATGGAGCTGGCTTTGTACACAAGGGAATTGTCATGCTTGAACAGGTTTGGGTCTCCAAGTTCAAAGACATTTGACTTTAAAATGTCAAAAGTTTCCCCAAATGGAAATAGTTTAGTAAAGTACATATATGTGAAAAAGCTACTTAAGTGCACTTAAGTTGACAGTTTTTTACTGTCCACCACTGGTCTTTAGACATGGAATGAAAGTGGACATTAATTTAATCATGGTAACATGCAGCCAGTCCACTATTTGGCGCTCGGTCCACTATATGTTTTATTTTCTTTCCCTTTTTCACTTCCTTTTTTCCCTCACTTTCTCTTTTAGATGTCTGGGGATTCTTTAAATTGTTCATGCCTCTCTGCCCTCCTGCCATTTGGTTATATATCATCTACTTTTTCAGAATCTGATGTTGTGTGTGTGTGTGTGTGTGTGTGTGTGTGTGTGTGTGTGTGTGTGTGTGTGTGTGTGTGTGTAAAATAGTGTGAAGCTCCTAATGAAGGTGAGTGACTCTTATGTCCAGTTCACAGCTGGGCTCAATCTGGCCTGAGGACTTAATCATTTTAATTATCTTTAATGAAATGCAGGTACTAGAAAAATATCCTGGTTTTGTTTTGTCTCAAGTTACTGTAGGAAAAAAAACATATGTGGAATATGTAGAGGTATGTTCTGTGTGTGTGTGTGTGTGTGTGTGTGTGTGTGTGTGTGTGAAAGAGAGAGAGAAAGAGAGAGAGAGAGATAGAGAGAGAGAGAGAGAGAGAGAGAGAGAGAAGGTGTAGTTTTATCTGTTGTTGCTTTTCTTGCCAGATGTACATCTAATTGGCTTAATTAGGTAATTAAGAAGTCATAATTAACACACACACACAAACACACACACACACACACACAAACACACACACACGTTATCTTATTTCAGCAGTTTAAATGTCAAATACTGTTACTGAGAGTAGAAGGCCAGGCTGAACATGCCAGAATACGTGTGTGTGTGTGTGTGTGTGTGTGTGTGTGTGTGTGTGTGTGTGTGTGTGTGTGTGTGTGTGTGTGTGTGTACACAAGTGTGTATACGTGTGTAGAGGTGTTACTCACCTTTCTCAAGAGAGATGATCAGCTCATCAGATGAGCTGCCAATAAGTCTCCATTCCAAAAGCTGTCACTCACACCAGCTCAGTGCACAGGACTACCACTCCATCTACACACACACACACACACACACACACACACACACACACACACAAACACACACACACACACACACACACACACACACACACACACACACACACATAGCATCCCTTTCTGAAAACTAGATGGTTCCCACCACATAGCAAGATCTCAAAAAGGGTGCAGAGGCATGAAAGACCAAAAGAATTCTTAGACCGTTAAAAAGGAAAGGCGAGAAAAAGGAGAGACACAGAGAGGGGAGAGCGAAAGACAGTGGGAAGGAAGAGAAATGAAACGCAATGCTTTTTTTTCTAATGCTTCACATAGTGATGGTATGAAAGGGAGCCTATAGATCTGTAGCTGTGAAACGTGAAGAGGTGTTTCATGCAGCACTTGCTGGCTAATACAAGACGCTGTCAATCACTAGTCCAGACATGAGCTGAAATTGAAAATGTGCTGAAATTTAGGGAAGAAACCTCATATGGCTTGAAACGGCGGGTGTCCCAATACTTTTGCCAATATAGTGTATATAAAAATTCTGTAGAGATGGTATACAAGGTCTTATTTTCGATCCAAAACAAACTTGCACTGCTGAGTGAGATGGGGTGTCAGTAATGGTATGAGTGTGTAGGTTGTAATGAGGATAGATCATGACATAAGTAAGGGATGAATGTGTACAGGGCAGTGATTCTCAAAATGCCGAAAATAATTCAAACAAAAGCGATTGCCATCCATTGTTGTTTATTCCATATTGAGTAAAACTCAGACCTTGCTTTTAGTTTTTGACTTAATATTTTAAATAACTGCCCCTGACTTCTGCACCCATCAGCAGGCCCACCTTTCATAAGCAACCTGTTCCAGCTGCCTCAGTTTTGAAGAATGCCTTGTCCATTCTGTTGAAACTTCCACACAACAGTTATAGAGCAACTCAAAAACTTTGAGGATGGACTTGGACTGTAATGAATAGGACCACAGGTTGCATTAAAATGCTTATCGCTGCAACACCTTTGAACTGTAATGAGTGAACAGATGGGTTCCCTTTTGAGTCCGGTTCCTCTCAATGTTTCTTCCATCTCAGGAAGTTTTCTCCTGCCATAGTCACGCTGGCTCGTTTATTAGGGACAAACTTATAAATACGTTTATAACTTCTTTTATAAGCTTTCGTAACTGTATTATCGCTATATCTCTATATCTCTATAAAGCTGCTGTGAGACAATGTCTATTGTTAAAAGTGCTTTATAAATAAAAATGTATTGTACTGAACTTACTATAAAAGTCGGATAAAATTCAGATCATAGAAACCGTTTGAGACTAGTGCAGTGTTTTGTTCTTAGCCGCTCATGAGAGCTGTATTTACTGACAGACTGTGAAGTGTATTCTAAACCTGGGCAGTACATTTCTCTCCAGAATAGCTTGGTAGTCTTGAGATTGTAATGTTTGCTGCACAGATTAAAGACGCTGCAAAGCTTTTGAACATACATCTGATCGTCTTGTCTGTCCAAAGCACATTCTCCAAGAAGCCTTGCATTTCTAATTCTTTTTAATGGGTACCAATAACTTGGTTCATGTCTGTATGCACCGACCGAGCATTATGACATTCTAACATTATGACCGGTGTAGTGAATAACACTGATTATTTCTATCTATCTTCATTGTGGCACCTGTTAGTGGGTGGTATTTATTTATTAGGCAGCAAGTGAACATTTTGTCCTTAAACTTGATTTGTTAGAAGCAGTAAAATGGGCAAGCATAAGGATTTAAGCGAGTTTGACAAGGGGCCAAATTGTGATGGCCATACGACTGGGTCAGAGAATCTCCAAAACTGCAGCTCTTGTAGGTTCCCGGTCTGCAGTGGTCAGTGTCTATCAAAAGTGCTCCAAGGAAGGAACAGTGGTGAACCGGCGTCATGGATGCCCGAAGGCTCATTGATGCACATAGGGAGGTGAAGGCTGGTCCATTTGGTCCGATTCCAACAGACGAGCTCCTGTAGCTCAAACCGCTGAAGAAGAAAACACTGTTTCTGCTCAAACTATTTTGGCAGCAAAAGTGGGACCAAAACAATATCAGGCTAGTGATCATAATGTTATGCCTGATTGTTATGGATGATCGGTGTATATAGGGTATAGTGGATTGTGTAAGAGTCAAGTTGTGCTAGGAAGTAGTGCATTATCAGGGGGATATGTTGGGTATATTGGTTTATATTATGATATTTTGTGTTGCATTGGGGTATATTAGAATATATTAGAATATATTTGAGTCTTTGAGGGTTCATTGGGGTGTGATTAGGCTGTATTGGGTTGCCCTGGGGTATACTATGATATATTGGATTATATTGGGTTCATTGGGATGTCTTCAGAGGTGCAAAAATTGGGTACGCAGTATCTATTTTTTAATTTACCACCCTTTTTTGGGAGAGCCATCCAACCATGGTTTTGCAAACCCCTCAGCAAATGTGTAGTTGTACCCCTGGATGTGTTAGGAAGCACTGGTTTGCACTGTTTTATGGAAGGTGCTTTCAAACATAATGGGGTTCGTTGTGGAATATTAAGAAATAGTGGAGCACAGTGGGGTACAATCTGGGGTCTATTTAAGATATTTTAGTGCCAAATAGAATTTACTGAGGTAAAGTGTGGTTCATTGTAGTGTGCTTATGTATACTGGGATTGGTCTGTTTAAACAAACTGGGCGTATTGGGGATTACGATATACTATCTAATCTTGAACTGCAACATTGTGCTGAAATATATTTATTGCAATCTAGAGAATACTGAAGTATAGGAGGGTGTACTAGCGTATATTGAAGCCGATGTGTTGTGAATAATTGATGTAGGCTATTTGGACTGCAGCCGGCACCACACGATTCTCTCCTGCTGATCTACATGTGTTCACACAGCACGAAATGTTGCTGGCACAAGTCCACAAGCACTTTCTTTCTTTCATAATTTTTTTTCCCCAGCGCTCTCTCTCTCTCTGTACATCCTGCATCCTACCGTATCTCGCCGAATCATGCCCACTGTCCGTTACGCAATCTCTACTGCAATTTCTCCTGCTAATCTTCCTTTTGCGCTGTGTAAAATCTTTCTTTTTTTCACCCCATTTTCTCTTGCCAGTTTCTGTCTAGCCCTCTCTGAATATATACATTTTCCATTGTCATTCTCTCTTTATTCCAAACCCTGCATGTTTTTTTTGTTTGTTTGTTTGTTTGGTTTTTTTGTCTGTTCTGGTCTACTGATTTGAGTCGAAAATAATAAAAATGATAATAGTAACAAAAGTCACACAATTAGAAGAAAGGAAGCTGTTCAGAAAGTTCAGAGTCTTTTATACAATTTTATAAAATGGTGCTATTACCATTAAGGTTTAAAAATCGTTGTCCTTAGTAAGTATCAGAGCATATCTTATTCCTTCAGTTTTCAATCAGCCAATCATGGGGCAGCAACACAAACGCTAGAAAAAGTGATTTCAGTTACTTTGCCCATGGGCGGTTTGAGTTCAGAAACTTTGGGGATTTTACAAACACAACAGTCTCTCTACTTACATTTACTTACATTCATGGCATTTGGCGGACACACTTATCCGAAAGCGACTTACTTTTATCTCATTCATACAACTGAGTAGGTATGGGGTTAAGGGCCTTGCTCAGGGGCCAAGGAGTGATTTTAACTCATAACCTTATGATAAGTCCAATGCGTATACAAATTGATGCAAAAAAACAAAAAGCATCCATTCAGCTGCTGGTCTGTGAGTAGAACCACCTTTTTGTTGAGAGGAATCAAAATAGGCTGGTTTAAGTTAAAAAAAAACCTGGTTAAAGCAGACAGAAACCTGGTTTAAACTGACAGAAACCTGGTTTAAGCTGAAAGAAACCTGGTCTAAAATGACAGAAAGCTGGTTTAAGATGACAGAAACCTGGTTTAAACTGACAGAAACCTGGATTATACTGACAGAAACCTGGTTTAAGATGACAGAAACCTGGTTGAAGCTGACAGAAACCTGGTTTAAACTGACAGAAACCTGGTTTAAGCTGACAGAGACCTGGTTTAAGATGACAGAAACCTGGTTTAAACTGACAGAAACCTGGATTATACTGACAGAAACCTGGTTTAAGATGACAGAAACCTGGTTGAAGCTGACAGAAACCTGGTTTAAACTGACAGAAACCTGGTTTAAGCTGACAGAGACCTGGTTTAAACTGACAGAAACCTGGATTAAACTGACAGAAACCTGGTTTAAGATGACAGAAACCTGGTTGAAGCTGACAGAAACCTGGTTTAAACTGACAGAAACCTGGTTTAAGCTGACAGAGACCTGGTTTAAGATGACAGATAGCTGGTTTAAGCTGACAGAAACCTGGTTTAAGATGACAGAAAGCTGGTCTAAGATGACAGAAACCTGGTTTAAGATGAAAGAAACCTGGTTTAAGCTGACAGAAACCTGGTTTAAGATGACAGAAGATGATTTAAGATTACAGAAACCTGGATTAATCTGACCTGACAAAAACCTGGTTTAAGCTGACAGAGACCTGGTTTAAGATGACAGTAACCTGGTTTAAGCCGACAGAAAGGAGACGTATCTCAAATAACCACTTACAACTGCGCTGAGCAAAAAAGCATAATACACACAATAGATTTTCAGGCAGATATGCTCCAACAGCAAAAGAACACATCGAGTTCAACTTCTTCCAGTAAAGCACAGGAATTTTTACATTGAGTTGTATTGTCCAGTGACACCTGTCATTGGTTTCTCCTCCATCATTATTCCTATATCATTTATCAATTGAAGACTTGTTCAGAACCTTCCAATTGGCCAGTGGACAAATCGTGGCCTGCCAAAGACCTTTTCCCAGATAGCAGAGCATTGTTTCGGCATCTCCTGTGTCATTCTAGTCAAGTGGCACAACATGGGTTGTAACAAATGTAAGTCTATGCGAAGTAAAGTGTGCAGCTGACCCTTTAAATAGTATGAGCATATTGTGTCTCTGAGGATGTAGTAAAAAAAAAAAAGCAACAAACTGAATTAAATTTTAAACCCAAATTTAATTCTGTAGATACGTGTTGTTAAAGGGAGCGATATTGACTTTGCAGAGAGAGAGAAAGAGAGAAGTGCATCTGTGGAGAGCCGGCTCTCTGCTTGTGGTGAGAAACACTATTGATCCACCGTCGGCATCCGGCAGCTTATTTACCAACAACAAATCAATGCTGCCCTCCACCAGGGGACACCAAGAGGTGTTGTTAGAAGCACCTATGTTCTGTACCGTTACAATGAGATGACTAATCTGTGTTCGCATCCACCGTTTTCACTGCTACAACCAGAATCCTGCATTATGTTTGCACTTCTAAAATTACAAGAAACTTTTGAAATGATCAATCATGAGATGACGGGATTTTGTGATGCAGTCTGACCAAACCAAAGCTGATGATTTTCCCTTCATAACATCTCTGGAAGTTTTCTTATATTGGATCCCACATCATGTGTGGAGTTTTGACATTGGACCTCCTGAAATGTTTAAAGGCTCTGGCATGGAGAAGCTGGTGTTGGATCTGTGATGATCACAAATGTTGAGCTATTTTATGAGTTGCTCAGTAGCTCCCAGTTTTATAACCATAATGACTGTATAAGACTGTAGAAAGAATGGTACTTATCACACACTCCCGTCCTCATGTTAGTTCTCAATCTCCAGTGTTCTTGTATTGTTGAAAGACTATAATCACACTCTTGATGTCACCCAAATGAGGATGGGTTCTTCTTTGGAGTCTGGTTCCTCTCAAGGTTTCTTCCTCATAACATCTAAGGGAGTTTTTTTCTTGCCACAGTCGCCACAGCTGCTCAACAGGGATAAATACACACCATTCACCTTGACTGTTGCTTTGAGACAATGACTGTTGTGAGAAGCGCTATAGAAATAAACTTGACTTGACTTGACAGTCAAGTCAATACATACCAATAATCACAATTAATTAAATAATGACTTTTTTTTTTCCTTTTGGAATGTCTACAGAAAAGCAGTTAGTTCATTGTTATCATGTCAGCTGTGTTCACACATACTGTACAGCGACAGGGGATCAATCATTTCCGATGCACACTTCCCGAAGATGAAGATCCAGCTCGGAGGTTGTCACTGTTTTGACACCACAGTGGAGATCCAGTGTAAATTGCAGATGGTGCACGACACGCTTCGAAAAGAAGACTTCAAGTACAAATTCCAGAACGCTGGAAGCACTGTACTGCTGTGAAAGAGGACTATTTTGAAGGTGATAGTGTGTAAACATAGATAAATTAAGCACTTACTTGTAAACAGACTTAGTCTTAAATCTTTTTGATACCACCTTGTACATTTGCTGTGACTTACTAATCCAAGTGTAATGGGATTTGAACTCATGACCTTCCAGTCAAAATCCAGCATCTTGACCACTGAGCTACCACTTCCTAATTGTACAAATGAAATAGATGTTAGTCACTTTGAACAAAAACATCTGCTAAATACCATAAATGCAAATGTAATCCATGTACTCTTCGTATTTTTTGGCGTTTACCTCGAAATCAATACAATTAACGATTAGTCCTGGTTGCAATAGTCACAGTAAGACAGTGCTAAACCAAAAGTGCCTCAGAAATTAGTGTACTAAACCCAAGAGCCATAACAAGCAGCATGAAACCTAGAACATTGTCTATGTTAAAGCAAATGATTTCAATTCTTGTCTTTTAGGTTGTGCTTCAATGATCATACCTACAAACAAAGCAAAAAAAAAAATGCTGGTACTGCTCATTTCTCACAAATCAAATTGATAACTGATGAGATTATTGTCTTTGTCCTTGTGCTACATTATAGGAAATGGTATATAAGGAGCCATTTTGTGCCTAACACTGTACACACCATAAAGCTTTTCTACTTTGGCACACTCCCTCTCTCATTCTCACTTGGTCGAGCATGACCACTGGGTTCTTCTCTCTTTCAATCACACTCTCGCAGTGTGTGTCCTCCAAACACACAGTCCAGCGCAGCGTGTGTTCGACTCCGGAGTGTGCGCATGTGTGCGCTTGTGTCATGCCTCTTAATCCAGCTTCTCCCCTCGTACCGTGTCTAACGAGACAGCAGAGGCACAGAGGGTCTGACACACATCAATGACACGAGATGGCTTGGACGTAGACACACAAAACTCTTTACAAAGCAGCTCGAACGGACACTGGTTTCATTTCCTTAGAATGGTCTGAGAATGGAGTTTTAAAATCAGTATCGTAATATCTAATAAACAGAATAGCCTTTATTTGTCACATATACACAACAGCACAGTGAAATTCGTTCTTCACATATCCCAGCTTGCTCAGAAGCTGGGGTCAGAGCGCAGGGTCAGCCATGATACAGCACCCCTGGAGCACAGAGGGTTAAGGGCCTTGCTCAAGGGCCCAAGAGTGGCAGCTTGGCAATACAGGGGCTTGAACCCCCAACCGATCAGTAACCCAGCACCTTAACCACTGAGCTACCACTCCCCTAAACTAATTTACCAACATTATCTGTGCTTTTAGCATTTCATAGCATTCTAGATTCTAATGCTTGTTTTGCTGTAAATAAGAATTATAGCACTAAGAAGGAAATAATCAAAGATGTTAAAGAGGTATTGTTACCTTCAAGTAAATGCTTATTAGTTTGTTTTTTTGAACAGTTAGTTTTTTTACTAATCGCTAGTCTATGACTGTTAGAGGTTTACCTACAGTAAATTGTTAAAATAATAAATAAATTGAAATAATTTCTAAGTAATATATGTAAGTATTTTCTGCCACAAAACTGATTTCAGACTCACCAAGCAGAGATTTTTAGTGGTTAAGATGTTGGACTTTTCATTGGAAGGTCATGAGTTCAAATCCCAGCACCACTAAGCTCCCAGTGCAGGGCCCTTGAGCAAGGATGTGAGCCCCCTGCTGGGCAAACAATTCACACAGCTCTACAAGAATACTGGTGGAGAGATAAACCAGACAGCACAGCACGACTAAAGCTTTTTGTGATAGTAAAAGAACAAATACAATTTCTACAATAAAATTACAACATTTCAGCTTCAGTAGTAAAACATATTTCACATCACATATTTATGAATATCTACAAATCTTACCTCTTTTATATGATTTATTAAATTACTGTGGAGTGTGACAAGTACATTCAATGCTGAACATGAAAACCTACAAAAATAAAGCAGGTACTTAGTTTTTTGGGGGAATTGGTACACAATCAATATTTGAATTTGTAATACATACATTAAACTGTGTCACCTGTATCATTAAACTGTATCACCTGTATCTGACTCTAAATATAAATTATGGACAAAAGTATTGGGAAACTTGACATTTCCAGCCATGTGTAATTCTCCACCAAGAAAAGTTGGAGGCACACAAATGTATAGGATGTCTTTTGATGCAGTTGCAAGAAATTTTCCTTTTACTTCAACTAGGAGACTCATACCTGTTTCCAGCATTCCAGAATCCAGTGGAACATCTTCCTGGAAGTTGGAGTAGAGATTTTTATAACAGTAAATGGGGACTTAATGTGGAATGGAAGTTGAAAAAAGGACATCCGAATCTTATGGTTAGGTGTCCACAAACTTTTGACCATATAATAATGTGATATCAGAACAGACTAAACTTATTTATTGAATTATCTAATAATTCATAATAACAGGATGCATTAGATATGAATTTTCCACCTTTTTTTACTTGTAGATTTTTTTTGTATACAAAAATTTGACTTATTCGAGTGGGATTTGATGGAGATTAATACCTTTTAATTCACAATAAAAAAAAAAGCGAGAGAGAGAGAGAAAATGCCTAAATAAACAGAGTAGTTCGATCAGATGATTAGTTGCTTAAGTTGATGAGATGATTATTAGAATATTATAATCGATATTTACTTTGGTATTATTCTCATTGTGCATATAATGGAGGAGAGAATGGTGTTATGGAGTCTACAGGACCGGGTACTATCCGAATGATGAGTGCATGCATGCGACGTTTGATCATCATGGGAAGGAAAACGGCGCTTTGGTTCATCAACAATGCATACCGTGCAGCTATTCATCTCTCGCTTTTTAGATCTAGGGGTCTCTCTCTTTCTATGTGTCTCTTACACACACACACATAAGCACGGATACACACCGGGGTGGTCGGTCTTTTAAACCCCAACAATCACCAGCCGAGTTTAGAGAAGGACAGATTTAACGATGTCTTTGTGCCGCCTAATTGCATTGGATTACGAGATCCTGTGGAAAGATACCCCACCACCAGCTCCAGCACCACCACCACCAGGAGTACCACCACCACCACCACAGAGAACACTCACACACTCACACTTACATGCTGTGCGTGTGTGCAACCTCCTATGAAGAGATTTTAATGTAGGAATGCGTCTAATAATTGCTCACACTCTCATAAAAACGCTAAAATGTCCTTTTTAAAAAAAAAAAAAAACATTTTTTAATATAGTATACCTTTAAAAAAAAATTTACATTAAACTGAAATAAACGCTAGGTACATACAGGGACCGCAAGTATTTACTAATGCTTTAAAGATGCACTGCATGTTCCTTTCATGGTAAAAAGCATACAATATATGCACCGTGTAAGGTCCTAGTCCATGTCCAAGAAAGATACAGTGTAGTAGAGAGCACAGGCCGGCCCTGCTAATACGCTATTAGCCATGTGTCTTTTGATTTCAGATGATTTTCAGCTTGTCCTCATAAAACGTGCTTAATTATTTTTTAACGCCATGTTCGAACATGACGCATGAAACCCCCTGCTGCTGTACAGGGAGACAAATTCTCCAATTAGAGCGTAAAAAATTAGAATCTTTATAGCATGCGGGTCACATAATTACTGTTAATTTAACGCTTTGATTCTCGCTCTTCCGTTTTTTATTTCCTTATATGTAGTTCGGGCAGCAGCTCACCGAGCACCGTGATCGCCTGGACGGGAAATCGGCAGCGCTTCGTGATGAATCAGGGCCCAGGCCTCGCACATCAATTTGCGTGCTGTTAAGCCGTGTAATTGAACGAGCCGTAGTTTGCATATTAGGCCATTAAACGTAATGTGCTTCGGTTTGCTCCTGACACAGAGTGTTTAAGGTTTTGCGGTGACATGCTAATGCGCTGAATTATGACCCTAATCGCACACAATTGTTCTTTTGATTTGGCCGATTTGGCCATGAGGCCTCAATGATATTCGTGAATGCTGGGTCCATGCTGAAGCCTGAACAATTTTACAGTGGTAAGTCGTTTCGCTTGTGCACAGATCCCTGCTAGCATGTTTGTAGATGACTAATGTGTGACATGATTCATGTCATGTTTAGGACTTTGAACAAAAGACTGGCATTCGACAGGCGCACAGTTAACTGTATTCATTCAACTGTATTCAATTATTTCCAGAGTACCAGCAGTGGTGGACAATAAGGAAGTACCGTATATTCCGGACTATAAGCCTCTACTTTTTTCCCACGTTTTGAACTCCGCGGCTTAAACAATGAAGTGGCTAATTTATGGATTTTTCCTGGGTTTTTCCCGGTTTCACAAACTTCAAGCCAAAAAACTGAACCCCATAACATTAGACCAATGAAATTGCTGAACAGGTTCAGGTAAACCAATGAAACTCTTTATATTAAATCAGATGCGCTCCCACTGAATCGGGCCGCAGCACATCATAAATATGGATGATGTTTATCCATATTCAGAGAAATTGTTGTGAAAGGAAGGAGGAAGACAGTGAACAATGACTTTCTTGGTAGGCTACTGTTTAGATACAAGCCGTGTAACAGACACTGTCTTTCATTAAAGCCTGTGTAAAGTTCATTAGTTTCAGTGTAGACACCTGCGGCTTATAGACAGGTGCGGCGTATTTATGTTCAAAATAAAAATCTTTGTCAAATTCAGTGGGTGCGGCTTATATTTGGGTGCGTTTAATAGTCTGGAAATTACGGTAAATGTAATTCGTTACTGCACTTACTTAGCTTTTTCACGTATCTGTACTTCTAAAATAGAAGTATTTTCATTTGGGGAGACTTTTACTTTAACTTCACTACATTTCAAAGTCAAATATCTCAATTTTTACTCAACTACAATTTGCAAACTCAGTGTTTTTTTTTTTTATTTAGAATTCGATTAAAAACTTTTTTCAAACACACAGCAAGCCACCAATCATAGTAGAGCGCACACTTTGTTTTGAACTTGTTTCGATTGCTACTTATACTCGAATATACTCGATTGCCACTAATACACAAATACTCGAAGGCATGTACTTTTACTCATGGAAAAGTTTAAAGGGAGCACTTCACTTTTACTGGATTATATTTTACTTAGTGTATCTCTACTTTAACTCAGGTACATGGTTTCTGTACTTTGTCTGTTGTTTTTGTAACCAGAAATCATCTACAGTACAATATCTGCCATAGAAATTCACCAGCTGAGGTGTACAACTGTATTTCTCTTTGTATCAGCCACTAGTTACGTCTTGTTTATACGACATAACACACATAAAAAGTGTTAAATTAAACATTTTGGGTTATGAACCGGAATAATAAAGTAAAACGTACTCATAAATACATTTTAGCAATTAGACCTATTTACAATAAAACAGCACTGTTAGATTGGTCAGTGGGCTTTGGATAGAATATCAGTGGTTAATGCAGACTAGAGCAATCAACAGTAACAAAACAAACCCAACCATCACAGGCACCATGCAGGAATCCCCTAAAAGACCCCACACACAACAAATCAGATGTTACCAAAGCTGGAATTAAACATTGTGGCTCAACTGGTGCAGCTGTACAAATTGCATTCTCACACATATCTGAGAAAGAAAGACAAGCAAATGCAGCCCTTTACGTTCTGGTTTAGAGATTTCATCAACCTTCTGAGAATATGGTATGGTATATAAACCGCCAATCAGCCATATCATTTGGACCATCTGCCTAATGTTGTGTTGGTCCCCCTCTTGCTGTTAAAACAGTTCTTCAGCGATTTGAGCTACAGGAGTTCGTCTGTTGGATCAAACCTCACAGGCCAGCCATCGCTCCCCACGTGCATCAATGAGCCTCGGCCACCCATGACCCTGTCGCCGGTTCACCACTGTTTCTTCCTCGGACCACTTGTGATAGATACTGACAACTGCAGACTGGGAACAGCCCACAAGATCTACAGTTTTGGAGATCTTCTGACCCAGTCGTCAATTTGGTCAAACTCACTCAAATCCTTTTTTCTGCTTCTAGCGCATCAATTTTAAGGGCAAAATGTTAATTTGCTGCCTAATAAGTTTCACTAATTGCAAGGTGTTATGAAAAAGAGATAATTAGTGTTATTCACACACCGGTCAGAATGTTATAATGTCAGAATGTTATGCATGAGAGTTTAGCCATGAGCTTTTACAGCACCATACTGTGTTCATGTAGTCTGACCCAAGCAAGAAAAGTGCAATGGAACAGTCATTCTGCTCTGAATTCCAAGTCTGGAAACCAGGCATCATCCAACTGAGTTCTCCGACATACCTGACCTCACAACAATATAGCACCTGAAATACAACATGAAATCTACTGACTGGTAAAGTAAATAACACTGATTATCTAGTTACAATGGCACCTGCCAAGTGGTGAGATACGTCATGCAGCAAGTAAACAGTCGCAAACCAGTAAGAGTGCCCATGCTGCTCCCAGTCCACCACTAAAAGCTAATACAGTAGGCAACTGGTCAATGCAGCAATGGAAAAAGGTGGTCTGGTGACATCATCAGGTTGAATAAGTGTGTGATCGTCACTAATTTATCGACAGAATACGGCATTCATATGAATGTTGTTTTGACATGTACCATCTGTCTAAACAATGTTGTGGTATTTACTAACAGCAGTGGACTTCAATGGCAGGCAACTGCTCCCTGCTCATACACACTGGAAAATCGTACCTGGTTTGAGGGTCATGACAAAGAGTTCAAGGTGTTCGCTTGACCTGCAAATCACCCAGATCTAAACCGAGCATCTGTGGGATGCCATGGATTAGCAAAGCAGATCCATGGAGACCCCACCTTGGAACGTACAGGACTTGATGCTACAGCTTTAATGCTATAGTTATACGGTCATTTATTGTCACCAATTGCTCAAAAATATCATACAGATCTTCCAGATGTTTATCAAATACAGAGACAAGCCATACAACAATGACCTTTGCTAAAAAACTTCCCAGAGTGTTTTATTTTTCTTATACCATTGCATTGTGCCATTGTAGGGTCGATGCTAGATACAGTATAGACAGAGTGGGCAATAACCATGGCTCAGGCTTGGAAGCATGGCCTCCATAACCGTAAAAATCAAGACGCTGCACAAGACAAAGCTCTTTGTCCAGTGGATATAAAATAACAGTCCCTCACCTGAAGTGGAACCAGTTCATATCACTGTTGAAATGTGAGTCCTCACCCTCTGAATGCATGTGTATGGTGATAACCACAGATGAACATCAGCACCCTTTGAAAATGGATCATAATTTGCAGCCGGTTTAGTCTTTAAATTCGCATATGTTTGACGCTTTGAATCTGAGCTGATCGACTGTACAGTGACATTGTGTCTGGAGCTGCCTTTGAAAATACTGAAGAAAAAGTCTGTAAATAAAAATAGCTATCGCAGCTAGGTGGCCATAGCCAAGGAATAATAATAATAAGAGCTAGTCGCGTTAACGTTTAATTGTTTTCTTTTTTTTATGTGTTGACCTTAGTTAAAGTTTAATTACTATGCATATTTATGTAAATATTTAAAAAATATTGATAACAGGTTTTGTATAAATAAAAAGGTTATAAATTATATTTGTTTCAAGCACTTTTTATTTATTCTGAAAGATGGAGGGAAGAAGGCCGGGGGGCCTTTAGATTTTGCCTAGGGCCTCCAAATGTCTAGAACCGGCCTTGTGCCATTGATTTAATTTCTAAATTTATTAATGAAAGGCATAAGATAATTTGTGATATTCCGGCCCTCACCAATCTCTCTGTTGAATTCTTTGTACTTGTTTAATTAACTTACAGACTGTTAAAACTACTGACGCTGGAGCCAGTGTAGATTGTGTGTATGAGTTGACGTTAATACAACCCATTTTTTGAATAAAAGCTTAATAGTGTCTTGATTCCAACTCTGAAATATAACCGTATCGTGCTCTGATGTTAATAAATAGAATAACATTTCTGGAAAAGAATCATTCAATGCTCATAGCTTCGTCAACAGAGTTCAGTGTTTTTGTTTAACACATGCCTGTTTCATTTAATATGACAATAGGGAGAAGCTCTGAAACCAGAATGCCCCCCATTCCAGCCCTGCCTCCATCCTACCACCTTTACACACACTCACACTCTTACACACTTAGTCTGTCTTCTTCCATTCTCTCCTCTCTTACTCTGTGCTTTGTCTGCTTGAAAGCTGATGTAAGTAGGCTCTCAGATGCCCCACAGGGGGGTTACGGGGGGGGGCGCTGTTTGATTTACCCTTACCCATTCCCTCAGCTGGTCTCTATAGCAACCCCTGGAGTTGATAAAGAAATGTACGGAGGGGGAAGATATAATAATGCGGTGTGCTTTTGCTTTCAGCACGGACACGGACACGGACAGCTGGTCAGTCTGAGGCACCTGCAGCCTGCTAACACACACACACACACACACACACACACACACACACATGCACACACACACACACACACACACACACATGCACACACACACACACACACACACACACACACACACACACACACACATACACACACACACACACACACACACATGCACACTGACCACCTGAACTTCACTCTGTGTGTGTGTGTGTGTGTGTGTGTGTGTGTGTGTGTGTGTGTGTGTGTGTGTGTTCTCTCTTTCTATATTTCAATCTGGCTTTCAGTACAGTATTTAAATGAGGCTAGAGAAGACACAGCTTCAGCAAGATTTTTATTTAATGGTTATTCAAAAAAGCCTCAAATTTCTGTTCTGGGCTGACAGGAGATAGACCTGATGGGACTTGTTTGACGTGTTGCGCTCATCACGGTTGTAAAGAATGGTTGCGTGACTGTAGCCTTCCGTTCAGAACCAAGACGTTTGACTCGTTTATTGACCAGACGTCTTGCATTGTCATTTTGTATGCAATTCAATGTAAACCACTATCTACAGACAGACAGACAGACAGACAGACAGACAGACAGACAGACAGACAGACAGGCAGGCAGGCAGACAGACAAACAGACAGACAGACAGACAGACAGACAGACAGACAGACAGACAGACAGACAGATAGATAGATAGATAGATAGATAGATATAACTTATTTTACATATTATACATATTTAACATCAACAGCATTAACTTTCTTTAGCAATTTGAGCTCCAGTAGCTCGTCTGTTGCATCGGACCACACGTCTCCACTCCCCACATGCAATAGTGAGCCTTGGCCACCTATGACCCTGTTGCCGGTTCACCACTGTTGCTTCCTTGAACCACTTTTGATAGAAACTGCCCGGTGGAGACTGGGAACATCCCAGAGCTGCAGTTTTGGAGATGATCTGACCCAGTCGTCTAGCCATCACAATTTGGTACTTGTCAAACTCACTTGAATCCTTACGCTTTCCCATTTTTCCTGCTTCTAACACATCAATTTTGTGTACTTCACTTCACCGATCATAATGTTCTAATGTCAAAATGTTATGCCTGGTCAATGCAGGATGTGT
>NC_139595.1:16065855-16098355 GCF_946808225.1 Silurus aristotelis | reverse complement strand
GGCATAAACCAGGTTATAATAATAAGTGTAGGTATTATAAGTGAAGGAGCTCTTAGTGTCTTGTAATGAGGAAGATGGTGGATACAGATGCAGATTACGATGACACATACAGATCCAAATCGCAATCCAAATACTGTAAATGTACAAGAAGTGTGGGTCAGTCAATCAGCAGACAACATGATCTGGGCAAAACAATAAAGGGAATGTGAAACATGAAAAAAAATATGAAAACAAAACCTCGAACTAAGGCATAGAAAATGGCATAGAGAACTGAACATATACTTCACAGTGATCTGAATGAATAAGGGCTGCAATGAGTGCATTTGGAAACAGGTGTAACTGATCAGTATTAGGGTGATTATGAACGCGGAAGTGTGTGTTGGGAGTCCAGCCAGGCCATGTTGGAAGGCAATGTCTGGGAATTTGAGTTAGTGACCTGAAACTTAGAGAAAAGACGTTCTCTTCTGATGCTGAGGTCATTTCAACTGTAAATAATAAATAAGTAGAACCTGCAAACACTTAAAAAAACAAAACAAAAAAAAAAAAACAAAGACAAAAAAGGTTGGTTTTTTTTTTCCAGCGATGACATCAAAGAAGAATTTTTGGTTCCCCAAAGAACAATTTTTTGTTTATTGCCATAAAAGACCTTTTCCGAAACCACTCATGACCTGTTTTCCAAGACCCTAATTGATTCCTCCAGGAAGTCAAACCCTGACATTTATCATATTCAACTCACCTTTTTTATTACAGTACCATAATCTGACCATTGTCCCACAATAAAAAAGCACGTGTGCAGTTGGAAAGGTTCTCCAAGGAACCTTAAACCTTGACCAAGAACCGATTAAGAACAATGATGTAGGAATTTAGTGTAGGAGAGAATTAAGCGAAACTAGAGAAAGAAGGTGATGAAGGTGTGGATGAGATTGGAGGGAAAGAAGGAATGTATAACTTTTTAATACTCTCACCGTGATTCTTGATTTGTACCGATTGTCAGTGGTCATTGGTTTAAAACGGTTTATTTCTAATTTTGCAAGGCGTTCTGTAGATGCTCCTAGTGCTGATATAAAAAAAAAATAGGATGCAATCTTATAGCCAGGGTGACACAGGAGATAAAAAGATTATAAATGGTCAGTTTTAAGGGCTGAAAGAAGAATTTTAGCATCTTGAACTGATAATCGTAGAAAAACTGATTGTAGTTCAGCAGTCTGAACCATCTCAGCTTCTGTTTGAGATATGACATACTTAATCTGTCGATAGAGGATAGATAGGAGGACAGAAAGACAGGATAGATAGATAGATAGATAGATAGATAGATAGATAGATAGATAGATAGATAGATAGATAGATAGATAGGTAGATAGATAGATAGATAGATAGATAGATAGATAGATAGATAGATAGATAGATAGATAGATAGATAGATAGATAGATAGATAGATCTATATAGATAGGTTTCTGTTGACCTATTAAAGTAGGTAAATAAAGTGATTAATGAATATATAAAAGACTAAATACATATTAAAAGACTTAGGCACTGCAGCACTAATGAAAGAAGATCATACACTGTCAGAAAATCTTACAGTTTTTACTTTAACTATTATTATCTTTAATCATAATTTTTTTTTTTTAGGATGTGTAGTCTGGCAGATTCTGTCCTATTACGGCCTTTTCCAGTTCAAATGTACAAAATGTTTTTTTCCCCCCAATAAAATAAGGTATGGAAAATTTTGTATTGTTCAGTGCCCCCTGGAGGAAAGTATAAGATATGCGGTTTTCACTAAACAGTGTACAGTTATTTAAAGGCATTAGGGCTGATGGGACATGACAAGAGACTTTTAAAAACCCTGTTTTAACAGTGTTGTGTATCATATAAAACACAAGCTCTCACTGTACATCAGCTGATCAACAAACATCAATGTTCATTACAGTGTCATCCTTTGCAACTCCATGCACTCTTTAAATGACTAATTCTTTTCGACTGAGCAACACTCTAAAAGATTTATTCCACCTTCTATCTGCTCACTGCCCATGAGAGTTAATAGGAACTGCAAACAGCATTAATGAAGGCCCACTGGGACAAGAATCACGCTGCCCCACGCTTACTCGATTAACATAAAAGGAAGATGGAGCAGAAAACACGGTAAATAACAGGGTTGCCAGGATCTGTGTTTTTTCCCACCAAGACTTTGTTTTATAACAATCAAAATTTAAACTAACATTGTAATTTGTAAGAAAAGACAGTGCCAGTGTATATGAGGTTTCAGTAATGTTAAAACTGCATTGCAAAATTTAGAAAAGGGAGCTGGGTTTGTGCACGGGGCATTTTCATGCTGGAACAGGTTTGGGTCACCTAGAAAATGAAAAGCTGTGGTGAAAGGACAAGCCTAACCATCATTCTAGTAAGAGTGTGTGGAATGAGTGTGTTCTCACTGTGTGGCTGTAACTACACAACACTTTCTCTAAACATGGTCCAGGAGAATGGACCACTGAACTGCATCCATTATTCACAAAGTTCTCATAGATCACTATTTGTATTTTCCATACGCCGGTCCATTTGTAAGCAGGAGGTTAATAAGTTTATTTAAATACAGGATCAACCTACAATTTATGGACTAAAAGATTGTGGACACCCGACCATAAGACAGGTGCTTTTTGAACATCTTATTTCACATTTGCTCTTATAACAACCTCCACTCTTCTGGGAAGATGTTCCACTAGACTATTGGAGTGTGTTTGTGTAGATTTGTGATCATTCAGCTACAAGAGTGTTAGTAAAGTCAGATATTAATGTAGGGTGAGGTGAGGAGGCCTGGGGTGCCGTTACAATTCATCCTAAAGGTGTTCAGTAGGTTTCAAGCTCTATAGTTTCTATACATTTTCCACTACAAACACATGTAAAGCGGCCCTTTGTGGAAAAGATGGAACATCTCTGGTGTAAAGCATTTCTTCATAAAACTGGCTTTGTGCACACAGGGGCATTGTCCTGCTGGAGCAGATTTGGATCTCCTAGTTCAAGGAAGGGAATATTTCATGCCACCGCATCCACAGACATCCTATACAATTGTGTTACTGCAATACTTTTGTTTCGGAATATCGTATTGTGTACCTCATCCAATACTGTGCGATATAAATGTTATCCAGTGCCACTAAAATCTACCCAAACATCGTCTCTTCACTCGCCGTTGCTGTTGAAACCATCATGGTTGCGCCTGTTAGCAGGGGGTCTCATCATGAAACGATTACACATACACAAAAGCAACAAGCAGTGAAAGACATATATATGCACCATTATACCTGATTGCTATTTTGTCCTATTCCCCCCCCCCCCCCCCACCCGAAGTCTAGTCGTTCTAGCCTGTAATCATGCTGCATCTCTTTTCTCTTTCGAATAGTGAGGACGGTAAACAGAAAAGCTGCCTCTTTCATGGCAAAACACACAAAACCTACGCTTGGGCTGTTTATCCTTTTGTGTCATTTGTACTTTGATTGCACTTCAATTGACTTCAAAGGTTTGCTGAAGACATTTTGAGAAATACGAGAAAAACAGAGAAAGACATCCATACCGTTCATATTTATTACACTCACAACAGTGTATTCTCTCTCTCTCACACACACACACACACACACACACACACACACACACACACACACACACACACACACACACACACACACACACACAGTATCTCTTCTTTCGTATAAGGCACTGGCACACTGTTTAGTATACAGCTTTTTATTGATAGGAAATAGAATAGCTTAGGGCAAACACACACACACACACACACACACACACACACACACACACACACACACACACACACACACACACACACAGTATCTCTTCTTTCGTATAAGGCACTGGCACACTGTTTAGTATACAGCTTTTTATTGATAGGAAATAGAATAGCTTAGGGCAAACACACACACACACACACACACACACACACACACACACACACACACACACACACACACACACACACTTGATGGCATGTGTTAACTCCTAGCTTTAGTCCAATGCACTTAATTAGCAATTCTCAAGAAACCCATCCCAGAAATAAAACTATTAGTACCACAGGGCTGCGTCCAAAACATGTATGTCTTATAGATTAGATGTCCAAAAGAATGGATAGACGTCCAAGAGATCGGATATCCAATAGACTAGATGCCCAAAAGATCTGATGTACAAGAGATTTGATGAGCAAGAGAATGAATGCCCAAGAGATCTGATGTCCTAGAGATTTAATCTAGAGATTAGATGTTCAATAGATAAGGTGTACAATACATCGGATGTACAATCGATTAAATGTTCAATAAATATGACGTGCAATAGATTAGATGTAAAATAGATCGGATGTACAAGTAATTAGATCTTCAATAGATTTGATATGCAATAGATTGGATGTACAATAAATTGCATGTGCAAGAGATTTGATTGGAACCAAGAGATTTAATGTAGAATAGACTTGATGTCCAGGAAATGAGATGTCCAATTGATTAGATATCCAATAATTATTATCCATAGCTTTTGCAGCTGATCTATAATAAATTATCTGAAAAATAAAAACCTCCAGTATATTCGCAAAAGATTCACAATAACTCTGTATACCGTATGGTATGTAAAATCTTAACCAGCGCCCCCGACTGGTGCAGGTATGTTCTAGTTTAGTCTTTGTCCGGTTAGTGTTGCAACACAGGATCCATTCTTTATTATAATGTGGAAATAGTGATCATTTACTACAATAATTACTTCTTTTGTGAATTTTTACTTTAGTAAATTCTTGAGCTGTTTCCAGAATTTTTACATTTAAACATTAACACAAGACAGTGTTTTTTGATGAGAACAAAGGTCATGGCTGATCTCTAAAAAACACACAGCAAGAGGGTGCTGAGATCCTGAGTGCTGAGTAACTTCTCAGCCAGTGTGTTTTTTATGTTTGTGTTTCACTGTCTCATATGGTCCAGTGCATCATGGAGTCCTTCCAGTTTTATGTTCATGTTCAGTGTGGTGTCCGTTTTGTTAACGCCAGACCACAGGGTCCTAGTGCCCACTGATCAGGATGTCATCAAAGTGAGTAGAGTTAAAGGTCAGCGGTCACTGGGTGAAGCTATTTTTGATGGAGACGTTTGGGAAAAGCGCGCTGAGCTCCTGTATTGTCCGTGTGTCGATCTGGGAGCAGAAGGAAACGTCGAGCAGACGCAGGCGGGGACATGACTGGAGCAGCCTGCGTAGAGCGGCCGGGCTCACTAACCGTGTACCTGCATGTGCGCACACACACACACACACACACACACACACACACACACACGCGTGCAATGACCAAACACCTCTGTCACATGTTCAGGGTTCCTCCTATTTTTTTAAATTCCATACTTTTCCAGACTCAAATATGCGGACAAATATGCAGACTTCACTAAATATGTTTTGCTCAAGCGCAGTTCAGGGACACGTTTTTAGACGTTTCAGTGTGGATGAAATCGTGGACGCGGCGCGTTTTTAATCTAATTTAATACTTTTTTATACTTTTCCAAAATGTGTAGGAACCCTGCATGTTCATTCCAGAGAAAGGAATTCTGCAATTCTCTGTGGCAAAATCATAGTATAAAGTTGTTATACTGATCTAGGAACTGTGTGGGTGTGTATGATTGAGAATTTCTCCTCACCCAGTATATCGAGGTGCTCCAGTGCAGGACACTGCGTTGCGATGTGTTCCAGGTCTGCGTCACAGATATTGCGGTTAGCGGTGAGGTAGAGTCTGCGCAGACGGCTCAGTCTGCGCGCTGCATGTCTGAACGAGGCAGACGCCCCGTGGAGGGCGGAGCCGCTGTGTAGGGCGGAGCTCCATCCGAGGTCGAGTTCCTCTAAAGCGCTACAGCCGGACAATAACTCGGCGAGGCCGCGCTCGCTCAGACTCCTGCAGCGCCACAGATCCAGAGACACGAGGGAACGACAGCGGGCGCTTAACACACTCACCACCACATCATAGTCCTCAATCTGGAAAGACACAAACTAGAGGGTATTATTTGGCAAAATATGGCAAAATATAAACACAAGGTTGTTGATGGAAAATGATCAAACGTGACCATTTACACTGTAGGGACAAAAGTATTGGGATGCCTGACTTTTCCCACCACATGTTGGTCCGAAAGTTACCACAAATTTGGAGGCACACATTTGTATAGGATGCCTTTCGATGTGGTAGCATGACATTTTCCCTTCACATGAACTAGGAGACCCAAACCTGTTCTAGCATGACAATGCCCCTGTGCACAAAGCCGGCTCCATGAAGATATGGTTTGTAGGGTTGGTGTGGAAGATCTTAAGTGGCCTGCTATAGATCTCTAACCCAACTGAACACCTTTGAGATGAAATGCTGACTGCACCCCAGGCCTTCTCACCTCACCTGACTTTACTTTACATTAAACAAAGAAACATCCTTCAGAATGGGGATAAAATATTTTTGCCAAATCACCACTAAAATATAGCCCTGAACACAGAGACAGTGAAATGTGCTCGCTGAAATAATGGACCCTTTTTTTGGACAGAAATTGTTCTTTGGATTGAAAACGCAGACTCCTTAGACAGAAAATAAAGAGTTAAGTTCAGGGAAAAAAAAAAAATTTTTTACAATTTAGTGATTCTTAGAGCCAAATAGTGGCTTCCTCATCGACACTTCAGCTAGAAAAAAAAGAACTCTTTGTACTAATGCTGGGGCATTATTCAAGAAAGGTCACACTGTGCGAATATCGGTGTGTTTCGGGAATATTCGAAAATGGAAGAACAAGATGGAGAGAAAAAAATAAATAAATAACTCACCATCACGCAGCTGCCTAAGTTGAGGTGTCGCAGTTCAGTACAGAACGTCAGGATGCTCAGTATAGCTGTTTGCTAAAGACACACACAGCAAAAACAAAAAGACATTAGCACGGCTCAATCAGGCAGCCGGTTTTATTACCAATAGCTGAATAGAAGCTCATTATTTCCTATTTAAATCCAGAAAAGCATTCGAAATATGTAAGGGATACGGCACAGCTATGGCAGCGGTATCTTATTTGAATGCATGCGGGAGGCGAATAACCGCTGACGTGAAACAGATTTCATTGTATGTACACGGATCTAGAAGTCTGCTTAAATAAAACATTTTAATAAATCGGAATTAACTTTTATCAAAGCAATAAACAGAGAAATAGAGAGAGAGAAAGAGAATGTGTGTGTGTGAATTACACTATAATGCCAAAAGCTTCCGGATAAAAATATGGTGCTTTTTGAGCATCACATTCTACATTTAGTCCCAGTTTGCTCTTCCATCCACTCTTCTGAGAAGATGTTTCACTAGATTTTGTGAAGTGCTTGTGATAAATTGTGCTCATTCAGCCACAAGGGTGTTAGTAGTCAAGTACTGATGTAGGTGAGGTGAGGAGACATGGGGTGCAGTCAGCGTTCCAAATCATTCCAATGGTGTTCAATAGGGTTGACGTCAGAGCTCTATAGCAGGAGATCTTTCACTCCAACCCATGCAAAGCATATCTTCATAGAGTTTGATTTGTGCACAGGGGCATTGTAATGTTGGAGCAGGTTTGGAAATCCTAATTCAAGTGAAGGGAAAATTTTTTGCGATAACAGTAAGGAAAAGAACCACATATGACTGAGAAGGTCAGGTGTCTCCATGCTTTTGTACATGTATCTAAACCCTGTTTTTATTAATATTGAAACTGTTGGTGTTAGCTGCTTGTGCCATTTTTTGTTACCTCCTCCAGTCATTCAAATTCATCTTGTGCCTCCGCTAATTTATCACTCACAATATTCACCATATAAGTTCTTCGACAAATAAAAGAATCAACCATTACGCTCAATGTGGTCTCACAATAGCTGCATCCCACTTTATGAACTGAGACTATATGTTACTACCGTTACAGCTGATTATAAAGCAATGTGTTAATATAGCACGCTGCTTAAACTGTTTAATCAGAAACGGTTTGAACACGCCTCCCAACCAATCAGAATCGAGTTGGACTCTGACCACCCTGAATGTGTACAAATATTTTATTGAGGAAATTTCTTTTTCGTAGATTTTTTATGAATTTATTTATAATTACATTTAACGTGACACCCACATAAATAAATAAACCGCATAACCTCTTTGTCTTACAAGCTACTGACACTGGAGACTCCTTCCATCAAAGTTAAATAGCATCTCCGCAATGAACCCGCATCGGTGACAATTTAATTGTAATTATCAAAATCCCACGTTAGAACAGGAGCATTAATATAAATATAGCAGCTGATACCTTCAGAACGGTTCGATTCTAAACGTTAGCGTTTGTTACACTGCCGAAATGAAAGCTAGCGTGCTCCGATTGTATTCGTGACCCCTGAACCGAGGACATCCAGAACAAAACACTTTTTATAAAGTCGTGCAAGAAAACAGAGCCGTGAACCGCAAAAGGCTGAGAAACCCTGGTTATGAAAAACAGAGATGTCAAAATAAAACTAGAATGTGACTTCATGGTCTGGCAGATATTACTAAAACCGGGATTCATAACAAGTGGGTTTCTAATTTCGGTTTTGGGGTGGGTGGGTGAGGGGGTTAATATTTAATTTTCACACAGACTTGGTAAGTAAAAAAAAACAAAAAAAACAACAACACACATCTCTGTTTAAGCTGAGAGAACAGAGCTATTGTTCTGAGCTCGAGTTCAAACACGTCCTGGTGTATGTGTGTGTGTAAGTGTGTGTGTGAGAGAGTGTGTGGTGATGTTTTTTTACTGTACATCTCTTATTCTGCTGATGAAGAAAAAAAGAAATGTGTTAATTATAGCAGTGACAGTATAATTTGAGAGTGGAATAGATATATCTTACAGAGATAGAGATATAGAGAAAGAGTGTGTGTGTGTGTGTGTGTGTGTGTGTGTGTGTGTGTGTGTTTGTGTGTGTGTGTGTGTGTGTGTGTGTGTGTGTGCATGCATAAGTAAATAATGCCCCAAAACACCATGCACTGATCAGTTTTGTACTACAAAAAGAGGCATTAAGGGGCCGTTCTAACCCGGTTTGTCCACGGTACAGGAAAATAATCTGGAATAAAAAATATTATAAAACTCTTATGAATATGATTATTTATCTCATAACGATCCGTTTTCACAGATCTGCCTACAGAGACAAAAGTTTGTGGACACCTGACCATAAGATTAGTATGTTTTTTTTAACATCCCATACACATTTGGCAACCTCCACTCTTCTGGGAAGATGTTCCACTAGATTTTGGACTGTTAGTAAAGTCAGGTAGGTGAGGTGAGGAGGCCTGGAGTGCAGTCAGCATTACAGTTTATCCCAAAGGTGATTAATATTGTTTAAGCTCTTTTGAAGGCCACTCAAGATCTTACATGTAAAGCATATTTTTATGGATCTGGCTTCACCATCATGCTGGAACAGGTTTGGGTCTCCATGCTCCTAGTGCATCCGCTGACATCCTATACAATTGTGTGCCAACAACTTTGTGATAACAGTTTGGAGAAGAACTGCATATGGCTGAACAAGTTTTCAATCCTGCCACATGGATCCTGGAACTTCTCTCACTACAAAGATGCACACTTCTGCTGATTCTCAGAATGACTCTTCATCCTGACAGGTTACGTGCGGATCATAAATACGGATGACCCGCTGTGGCGACCCCTAATGGGAGAACCCGAAAGAAAGTTTTTTGCTTGCTGTTGAACTGATGCTGAACTGTATGTTGGTGATCAGTAGATACACCAAGCGCCAATCAAAACAAGTTGAAAACAGAGCGCGTCCTCGTCCCTGATTGGTGGATTGCTGTGTGTTTGAGCAGTTACGTTTTTATCCGCTCATAAATAAAAAGGAACGACTGATTTCGGAAAATTTTGTTGAGTAAAGATATTTGACTTTGAAATGTAGTGAAGTCAAAGTTAAAGTCTCCCCAAATGGAAATACTTCAGTAAAGTAAAAATACGTAAAAAGCTACTTCCTTACTGTCCACCACTGACAGCGATGCAATTATTATCTCAGGCTGAACATAAGCGCAGACTCGAAATAGCGATCAGAACTGTTTAAGTCTTATGTCTGTGCTTGTAGCTTTACCTCGATCTTGGTGCGGTACAGGACAAGTCGGCGCAGACGAACGAGTTTTGCGATTTGCACGAAAGCCTGGGGTTCGAGACGATCGCACGACGCGAGGTCGAGCTCCTGTAAGCTCGTGCACGTTTGCGCGATCGCCTCCAGGCACGTTCCGTTCACGTAGTGACAACACGAGAGCTCCAAGCACACCAAGCTCGCGCCGCACGCCCTGATAAAACTGAAAGAAAGGAGAGAGTGTGAAAAAGAGAAAGACAGAAGTGGAAAGACAGTATGAAACATGATTTAATATAGGCACTTGGTGTTTAAAGTGTGTACATCCTTCTTGAACCATCTCACCTACAGAATCCAGTGGGCGAGATAGCTGATCTGTTTCCGGTCCAGGACATGTTTAGACGCTGAAGGAGTGTGCAGCGGGATTGTAAGTGTGCCAGAGACAGATCGTTCAAGCGGGACCAATATGGCTGCAGGCTGAGCTGAATATACTGCAGCGGGTCGTAGCAGTGGCGCTGTAAGAGCTTACAGCTCTGAGCCAGGCAACACAGATCCGGCACGGCTAGGTGGCTCAAAATCAATTGGATCAGCTGGAAAAAATTTTAGACATGGGTATAATTAGAGGGTCGACATTTTGCAATAAAAAAAAATTAATTACAATTTTGCGCTGGTCAGAAATTAATTTCAAAGATGACGCAATTGGGGCAGCACCAAATCCGGAAAGACATTTTCAATTCACCTTTTTAAGAACAAAGTTCTCACGTGTGGCTATTCGAACACCACTCGAATGAATCCAAAACATTTCTTGACGTGCCTTTTAGCCGCAAACACTGTGGAAAGTTTATGGACAACTGACCATAAGATTTTACGTGTTTTGAACTATATATGTATATTTATTTATTTTTTATAATTTAAATTTTTTGTTTTTTTACAGCTGATGATGTCATTTAAACCACAAGTCTGTTATACCGCTTGGTCGACAGTTAAAATCGTGTGATAACATGTATTAGGCTGTTGTATAATATGATACGGCTTCCATCATGTCCTGTAACATTGCCATAAGTATGCGTTTGAAGCCGCACTTAATTTGTTCGAACAGAAACACAACTTAGCAGACGCAACTAAATGTTACATGTTTCTGTCTGCGGTGTTCAAATACATACAAGGAAGAATAAATAATGATGCCGCAAGAGTGTTCTGGGATTAAAGTGTGTATTCGGCTTCGTAGGTCCGGAGAAATGAGAAGTCCTTGGGAAACAATATGCTCAAGAATCCTGTATCTGGAAACGAGCGGGAACGTGTCAGACACGGTGTCGGCTGACGCGTAATAGCACGTGTCGCATTACAGACATAATGAAGCGCTAGCGGTCTGGCTAGAGGATCTGAGCGGGACGCATCGTGCCGCTGTTTGGAAAGTGACGTCCTAATGATCAAACAATGATGATAAACATGCTGTAATGGGGAGTCGAGTCGAGACTTGAAGCACGTCCTGTCGAACGCGAACAAAACAAAGAAGTGCAGTCTTTTTGGATCTCGGCCATGAAGCACTGGTGTGTTTTAAATTAACTGAACTGAACTGACCTCTGCTTGTATGATGAGAAGCCTAGTTATATCATAGGCCTAGTTATAGCCTAATGTTAGCGTGATCGAGCTGGTCGTTCATTCATAACTCTGGATCGGAAGTTCAAATCCCAGCACCACCAATCAACTGATTAGATGTAAGTCTCTCTCTGGATAAGGGCCATGTTTCTCCTCTAATAGACATTTTGGTTAGAAAATGGAGGATTGCTGAATTCTCACTCGTGATTTATAAGAAATTATCGGTTAATTTTATTTAGCATCAGTTCCAGCATTAATAGATGTTTGACATTTCATTCAAGTTTTTGAAAATGTCTTCAAAGAAATTTGTCTGATGTGATGAGAAATAAGCCGATATTGAGCATTTTTGAAATATGTCACTATGGGGACGGTGGAAGCTCAGTAATCAAGGCATTGAACTCTGGATCAGAAGGTCACAAGTTCAAATCCCAGCACCACCAAGCTGCCACTGCTAGGCCCTTGAGCAAGGCCCTTAACCCTCAACTGCTCTGAAAAAAGGGTTTCTGCTAAATGATATAAACGTAAATATATGGATGAGGTTTCCCACCACAGTGAAGTCTTCAAGACAGACAACTGCTCTCCTGATTTTCAACATAATTACCTGATATCTCTGCACCAAGCTAAATTTGCAGTGGAGGACTTCAATTTTAACTTAATTAATAATTAGGCATTTGTGACCTTCCTATCATTCATAGTTTTTCCCTGCAATATTGCTGTGCCAGTTATCCCCACCTCGTACGGGAGTTTGGCGAAGTATCCGTTGCCCTCGGTGAGGGTGTTGGGTGTGGTGTTCAGGATGGCGGGACAGGTGTTGGCGATGGCGGGCGTGATGCCGCTAGCGCGTTTGCGAACGCCGCGCAGCACGATGGCATCCAGCTCGGTGTAATAGTCTAATAAGGAGCTGTTGAATTCCAAACGCAGTAAATTAGTAGCGAAGCTAATCTGACGGATAGGAGGGCAAAACTGCCGGGCCTGAGGACTGGTGACTTTGGTGGGCTCGCCCGCCCACAGCACCTCCCACCTGCACACACTAAACAAGGAACGAGAAAACATTGTCAGAACATTGCCGTATACTTACATATAGTATTGGAAAGAATAAAAAAAACATGGTGTACAACTTGGACATGACTGGATGGTATTGTACGGTTGGTGATCTGAACCCCAGAACATCGAAACACCAGTTTAGAACCAGTGTTCTTTTTTATTTAATAAAATCAATAATCTGAACCAGGTCTAATTCAGGAAACTTCATCCTATGTATCATCAGAATCAGGTGTATTGGCCAAGTGTGTTGACACACACAAGGAATTTGGTTCCAGCTTTTGGTGACTCTCAAAGTACAGACATAAATAACACTATAGAGAACTAGAGATATTGACTTCTTATATTCGTATATTATCAGGAACTATGTTATTTGTAATCTAATTGACAAATTTGTTGATATTTTGGGACAAAATGAAGGAAAAAGGAAGAAAACGTCAAACATCGAGCACAAGTTGGGGCAGAAATGGTCAAGGGTGTCAGTTAGAACAAGTGGAAAAAAGTCGTTCAAATTTTGATCAGGGTTTAACAGGCATGTAATTCTTTAAAAAAAAAAAACTTTTAAAAAAACCCGTTCATCTCAACATTGGAGGGAATGCATTACTAGTGGGTGAGACCAATTTCACGAGTAATCGGCACACAAACCATGTATCGTATTTTTCGGACTATAACTTTTCTTTTTTTTATATTCACCTGACATCAGTAGTGTGGCTTTCAGCATAGGGGTTATGAGAGCAGGCGAGTATTTGGACGATGGCCCCGGGGTGGTACGTCTCCAGGACGGTGACGGCGGTCGGGAAAATCTGCTCCTCGAATGTCACCTCGAGGAAATCTCGGCTGTGGAAGGAGCTTGGTGTGCGACTGAAACGCTGCGCTACGCCCTCGTCCTGCCACCAGTGTCCGTACGTGCGGAACACAGCCGTGTGTGTGAAGTCCCCTGAGCTCGGGAACACGCTGGGTGGTCCGGCTGCGTTCCACATGGTGTACGACATGCTCCCTTCACCGCCATAATGCGAGCTGAAGTCCAGCACTTCCTTGGCGTACTGATCCAACTCGGACTCTGTCTCGGCAGCGAGGGGAAGAGCTGCACCTCGCCCATGGTTTTGCGAGCTGCTCCTGTACCAACGCCAGTGCAAAGACACGAAGGAAGTCACGGCCAGAACAGTGATCATAGGGAAGAACGAAGAAGAGGAATCTGTACAGTCTATGAATAAGAAGTAGCTGCACTAAGCTGATAGATAGATAGATAGATAGATAGATAGATAGATAGATAGATAGATAGATAGATAGATAGATAGATAGATAGATAGATAGATAGATAGATAGATAGATAGATAGATAGATAGATAGATAGGGAACATATAGGGGACAAGCTGGAGGTGGAGGACAGCCGTCTACATTCCTACAGGCCGAGCTGCATGCATGACCTGCGAGACAAACACACACACACACACACACACACACACACACACACACACACACACACAGAGTGAGAGTTAGAACAGCAACACTACAGCAAACCAAGCATTTCTTTTAAAAATCTCATTGCATCTCTGACCTCATATTTTTATTAGATTAGTAAGCGCAGTGTCACTGTGGCAACTCACTCCGTACTGGAAATACGATTTGTAGTGCACCAAAATACGATTTGTAGTGCGTTGTTAAATTGTTTTGCATATGCGAGAAATCGCTGCCACTTCCTGCATATTTACGACAGTTAGCGATATGGATTCTTTTCCGTTTTATGTATAGCTTCAAGAATTTCTCTTAAAAGGAGAAAATCCTGACAATTCGGAATCAAGGGAGTGAATGAATGAATACATTTGTTAAAGTATGTTGAAATAAGTATAACAGTTAAGTAAAACACACACACACACACACACACACACACACACACACACACACACACACACACTTATATGCACCTCTGTTTTGCCCCAAATGGGTAATACATTTTTCCATTTATTTAATTGTATTCAATCAATTTTATTTTTGGCAATTTAATTGATTACACAATTGATTTCATTTACTCTATTTTATGTTTATACACTTAATTTTTTAGTAAAATATAAAAAAATATAATTTTTAATATAATTTATCTAATTGTATTTAAAATGTTTTAAAAATTTAAACTGTTGATGTACACAAATGTTAATATTCATAAACTGCGTTAATGAAAAAAGGACAAACAATTTTATGTTTTGCATTATTATTTATACACCCCTATTAACTACACATAATTTTCACTCTTTTACAGCCAACTTCCAAAATTATTGACACCCTCGAAATGAAAGTTCTTAAGAGCCAGTCAGAAACCAAATTTCAAATTACCTACAAGTAAAATCCATTCTTTGGATAACTAATTTGATAGGGAGGTAGTAGCTGAGTGGTTAGTGCTCTGGGTTCTGATCAGAAGGTTCTAGTATCTAGTAACTAGTTCTAGTAGGTTCAAGTATCACCAAACTGCCACTTTGGCAAGGCCCTAAATCCTCTGTGCTCCACAGCTGACCCTGTGATCTGACCCCAGCTTCCGAACATCATTGGCATATGCGAAAAAAGGATTTCACTGTGCTGTATTGTACATGTGACAAGTAACAAAACTCTCTCTGATGGTGGACCTCTAAAGCTTTCGAGCTGAAATCTGGATATCTGGTTGCCTCTGCCATTAGTTTACAAATGAGGAAATCTTTTAACACAATGACCCAAAAGTTTGGTGATATCACAGCAAATCCTGTGTATTCATTCACAAAGCATCTATTATTAGAGAATTACCAGAGATTTTGTGACAGAAAATATTTTTATTTAATATTTTATAGAATATTTATAAACGTGTACATAAATACGTATATATAAATGTATATTGTGCTAAAAAAAATACCACAAATTTACATATGTTTAGGCTTCGGGGTGCCAATATTTTACATTTTTGACTGTAACTACGTTTGGCTTTGCATGCAATTGAATAAATAAGGAAAGTAACACTGCGGGGTGTTCTGTTATAGGAGAATAATCAATAGCAGCGTCATGCATGAAACTCAAAGCAAAGCAAAGCAAAGTTGTTAAAAAAGGAAAATCCCATAACAGTATACCCTGGAGTGTTTTATTCCTCAAAAAGTTGCCAACATTTAACAATAATTAAAGAACCTGCCATACTTCAATCTGTTTACGGTTACATTCAACGTCGTAAAACGTCCAAAACTACTTGTTATTTCCTGCTATCAGTTATGTTTAAGCGACCAGAAACAGTTAACAGTTCTTAATTGTATAGACTTCTCTACATTTGTAAAAACCCCCTAAAAACTATTACAAACATTTTTATAATTAGTATTATTAGATTATTTGGTGGGCGTGGCCCATCTGTTGCTATAGAAACCTAGAACCTACTTTCTGAGCCTTTCTGTTATTCAAAAAAGTCTGCAGATCAACCGACTAATCTGATTTAATTACGCATTTCGATTTATATACACACACACACAGTAATGTGCAAAGGTTTTAGGCAGGTGTTAAAAAATGCTGCAAAGTAAGAATGCTTTTAAAAGTAAAAAAGCATTTTTACCAGTTAAGAAAATGGAATACAAATGAACAGAAAAAATCGAAAAAATCAAACCAATATTTGGCGTGACCACCCAGGTACACCCATTTACTGTTTGGAGAAGTCTGGCCAGAAATGGTCTACTTGAAAAGATTGTGGTCAAAATGCTTCACCTCTGACATAGAGACGCTGCTAAGTGACTAAACTTTGCATGAAAACAAAAACTGGGAAGCGGAAAAATGACAGCGCGTGCTCTGGGCTGATGAGTCAAAATCTGAAATGTTTGGCTGCAGCAGGAGGCAAATTGTTTGCCGAAGACCTGGAGAGCAGTACAATGAGTGCCTGCAGGCAACAGTGAAGCATGGTGGTGTTTTTCTGCAAATGGAGTTGGAGATTTGGTTTAATAGTGTCCTTAATGCTGAGAAACACAGGCGGATACTTTGTTATGCAATACCATCAGGGAGGCGTCTGATTGGCCCCAAATTAATTCTGCAGCAGGACAACGACCCCAAACATACAGCCAATGTCTTCAGCATAGAAAAGAACAAGGAGTCCTGAAAGTAAAGGTTTTGGCCCCCACAGAGCCCTGATTTCAACATCATCGAGTCTGTCTATTATTACATGAAGAGACAGAAGCATTTAAGGTCGCCTACATCCACAGAAGATCAGGGGTTAGCTGTCTGGGATTTCTGGAACGACCTTCCTGCCGAGTTCCTTCAAAAACCATGTGCAAGTGCAACTGGAAGAATTAATGCTGTTTTGCATTAATCGGATGTCTCTTTTGTTCATCTACTTTCTATTTTGTTCATTGTTTAAAATAAACTATTAACACTATTTCTTAAAAGCATTCAAATTTTACAGCATTACACACACACACACACACACACACACACACACACACACACATCCCCAATGACCATTATTACTGAGGCACCACCCACTAAACTCTGGACTGCTCTGGGGTCTCATTTATAAATTGGGCTGGAAACTTGCATGAAAAATGGTGTACGCACAGGTTGTGTATCTGTGTCAACAATTTGACTTTTCACCTTCTGTGTTTCCACGTTGTGAGTACGCAGGGCTAATAGTTTTTTATTTATTTTTTTATGAATCACAACCTTTGCGGATCAGCCTTGTTTTCTGCGTACGCCATGTTTATAAATGAGACCCCTAGACTGGTAAACACAGAAGAAGCTGTAGACTGAAAATAGGGAAACGGCAGAAAACAGCGAGGGGCCAAAGTTTGGGATAATTTCAAACTAAAATAGAAAGAAAACACCATACACTGCGTTTACCTTTTTGATAATTAATTTAAGAGGGATTTTTATACCTTATATGTGTGTGTATGTATATATATATATATATATATATATATATATATATATATATATATATATATATATATATATATAAACTTGTCAAGCACTTTCTGCGATTCACGCTATATTTCCGCTGTCAAAAGTGCAACTTTTTGGCTTCTAGTGATTTTCTTCGTCTCTTGACTCTCGCCTCATTCAAAACACCTTGAACAATTCATTGCAGCAACGCCGTAAATTTGCCAAATCGTGCCAAACGTCTCTGTGGCAGATTTGCCCAGTTTCACACAGAATTTCATGTTTGCTCTTTGTTTTAACTTGCTGTATATGATTAAATCACATCAATGTCTTTGGCACACTGACTTATGAAGGTCGGTGCTTCATGTGACTGTGCGTGCAGCTTCGTGCTGCCATCTGTTGGCGGGTTACAAAACTAGCCTTAAAAGCACACGCGCGTTTGTTACTATAGCAACGGTAAGTGCATTAATTGTGTCTATGGAAACGAAGCAACTCTGACCAATCAGAATAAAGAATCAAGAGACTTCTGGTGGGTTTTTGTAAAATACAAAAGTGCATTATCCTTTAAAAAAGCATGCATTTTCTGTAAATAGACTGTAACAGTCAGAAAGCGCTGAACTCCATATTTATTATCAGCTACTTTACTGTATCCAGTTTGTATTTGTATTATTCATTAATAAAATTAAAAGAAATATACAACAAATACAATATAAAACATACCAAAAGCAGTGCAATAAAAACAGATCATCCGAATTATGAAGCAACTTCAACCCATATTAATAACTCACAGCGAATCAAACTTCGGAAACCGGAAGTCCATCTGCCGCTCTACTTCCTCCTGTCCCTCTATACATATAAATATTTTCACTAGGTCAATTTACAAATAAAATAAAATGAAATAAACAACAGTTCTTATACATACTACTTCTACTCATGTGTCATTGCACTGCAGGCGCTCATATGGTTTACTTCCGAAATCAACATCCGGGGAAACGGTGACGCAATTCTACGCGTTCTGGGATTTGTAGTTCGAGTTGAGTCCATGAAAAAAGAAGGAAAGGCTGCACAGGAGCAAAAGAAAATTAAATAAATCAAGATAAAGTGCTGCATCTACATGTTTGCAGTAGTTTTAAGGTAAAAAGCACAAATAAATATGAATCAATTATATAGTTTTTGTTCCCCCCCCCTTTTTTTTTTTTTTTTTTTGCCATTTCGTAGGCCTGTTTAAAATGCCAGAACCTGTGCGTGTGTGTTTGTGTTGGTTTGGCCAAAATGTCCACTCTGAAATGCCTAACAGCTTCATATGTCTGATGGATGCGCTGAATAAAACATTTTCACAACACAAATGAACAGACAATGTGTTAATTGTGGCATTTAACTATTTTCCCTATAAATGCCCGTTCCCTCGTGACATGACCAGCTGCCTCTCCCGGGCTGTGGCTCTCCGAGCTGAGTGGCGTACGCACAGTCTCACCCGCATCCATCACACATCACAAACCTCTTTTTTGACAAAGGCGGGATTTTATTTGTACCTTTTTTTCTTGGCATGACATTTACATTCAGAGGGATGAATGGCTCGTGCAGTCTCAAAGGAATTGAGCATTGAACCACAAAGAGCGGCAGAATAGCATAAAAGGAGCTTTCGGTTCTTCACTGTTCTCACTACAAAGGATTTTTTTGTGTCTAATTTTTTATAAAATACTATTTGGGGTTTTTGTTTTACCTGAATTGCCATCAATCACATTATGTATATTGAATATTATTAATTAATGATTTAAAAGTGTAAGACATCCACAAATATTTAATGTACGCATGTAAAATAGGTTTACGCATTAGAAAGGGATGACTGGGGCAATTCATACAGGTTCTACGTCTTCAAAATTTGGGGTATGATTACATTTTGTACTAACCCTAACCCTATTAGTGCTACTACAACTACCGTACAAATCCATATTATGGCAAGAAACACTAAGTTATGTAGAGAAAAAAGACAGTCCATCATTTCTTTAAGAAATGAAAGTCAGTCGGGATGAATAATTTCAAGAACTTTAAATGTTTAAATGTCTCCAAAACCATCAAACACTATGATTAAACAGGCTCTCGTGATGATCGTAATAGGAAAAGAAAGACCAAGAGCTACCTCTGCTGCAGAGGATAATTTTATTAGAATTAATTTAACAGCCTCAGAAACTGCTGATTTACATAAACCTTTCTCAGAGTTCAAGTGGCAAATAGTTCAGGGCTTCATGTTCGACTTCACCATTACTTTGGAAGAACAACATAAGGTAGAGAAACACAAAAGACACAAGAAATTGGCATTAGATCAGTGGAACACTGTCTTTTAGTCTGATGAGTCCAAGTTTGATACTTTTGGTTCAAACCACTGTCTTTGTGAGACATGGAAAGCGTGAACGGAGGGTTCCTGATGTGTGGGTCCTGCGTTGAAGCATGGAAGAAGAGGTGTGATGGTGTGAAAAAAATATTAAACATATTCTGAGTTGTTTAACACATTTTTGCTTACTATATAATTCCATACATGTTTTTCAAAGCTTGAATGTCTTCAGTAAAAAAAATATTAATATATATATAAAAAAAATTTTAAAGCAGAAGGTGTGGCTAAACGTTTGTCTGGTGGTGTATATTCCTACACATCTGCTAAGACATATACAATTTTCTGTTCAGCCAATGATGTGGAAGAATGGCAATTCATAATATCATGCAGCTATATGCAGAATAGAGCGAAACAAAAAACATATATTGAGCAGCTATTTATTTAAAAGGACATGCATTTTAAGGTCAGTAGAGGTTTAAGGTTTGAGATAACAGGAAGGCAAATAGACAAACAATTTCAAGACTTTTCTATTTTGGCATCTTGGTGGTGTACCAGACTTCCGTTTGATGTCCAGCTGAGTTTCTAGCGGGCTTTAAATAAACACTTTTTCTTGAATATTTTGCTTTCCAACCAAAAATATTCCTTTTTATCAGTTTCTTACTGATATTCCTTTCAATCGATGTCCCTATAAACCAGTATCAAAATGCATTTATCAAGAGAGACTTCAAAGCACTTCTGTAAGTTGGTCTGGATAAGGTCATCTGCTGAATTCCATAAATCTAAATAAAGTCTTAATTTTTCCAGACCCTGATTTGCCTAAAAACAACATTGCATTGTAGTGCAGGAGCAGTTAAACACTAATGACATTAGCATTTCCTTATCGTATAATACAGGTGTAAAAAAAAAAAAGAAATCTGAGCGTATTGGCGAAATAATAAACCCTAATCAACATTGGACACAGAAAATTATAGCTATCTTTTCTTATCCATCAGCCTCAATGCTAATATTTATTCATAAATTCATCTCGCCTATCAGAATATTTGATTCCCCACTCACTGAGCGTTTTGGTTATTAAAGAGTTCCAGGGTGTTTTTTTTCTTTGGTTTTTTCCTTTCCAAAATGACACAATCTGCAAATGTAATTAACACGACGCGATAGCGCTGTAAGGGGCTTGTAACCTTCATCTATCCCCCTCCATACTGCAGTTATAATTTTCATAAAACTCATGCAAATGGCTGAGGAAACAAGAACAACAAAACAGAAATAATGTCGCAGTGACGGTGCAGCAGTTTTTAACGCTCATTACATCTGTTATCATCAGCCGAACTGATCAATACTGTAAGAAAGACTGACCTTGAAACCCTTTTTAATTTAGAAACATTTGTGGACACCTTATAATAACCTCCATTTTTCTGAGAAGATGTTTCACTAGACTTTGGAGCTCCAATTCATCCCAAAGCATTTGACTATATGTGGTATTCTGTATGAATGTGTATGTGACTAATTAAATTTGAATTTAAGGTTTAATAGGGTTGAGGTTAGAGATCTAGCAGGCCACTCCAGATCTTTTACTCAAACCCAAATAAACCACATCTTCGTGAAGCTCAGTTTGTGCACAGGGTCATGCTGGAACAAGATTGCATCTCCCACTTGTGTGCCTCCAGCTTTGTGGAAGAACCACAACAAAAGTCAAGTGCCCCAATACTTTAGTGTCTGAGTGAATATATCCCTGTTCATACGTATAACTATCTGATCAGCCAATCATGTGTCAGCATTGCAAAGCATAATATTCAGAGTGGTGCAAAACACAAAAAACATCCATTTAACAGCTAGTCATGTTAAAGGGAAATGCCTTGTTAATAAGAGAGGGTTTCGGGTTTCGGGTTTGAGATGACTGGAAGTCACATAGCCACTCTTTTCAACCGTGCTTCCTTTCACCTTCTTCCAGGAGCTATATTAGATTTAAAACACTGGTGCTACCCTAAAGAGCCAGAAATAGACCAGCAACCATCTCCCCTCCCTGGGGTGGTACCACACTTATTCCTTCCTCTACCACTACTCAGCTGATCCTAACATTTCTCAGGAAGAGATGCGTTAAGACTACTTTTCTGGCACCTAGGTGGTGTGCTGGACTCCCACTTATAGTCCGAATAGCTGAATTTCCAGCAATTTTCTTGCTTTTTTGTGCTTCCCTAACTATATTCCCTTCCATCAGTTTCTTGCTGATGGTCCTTTTAGACTGTGTCCCAATAATTCACTGATTGGCAATTGGGAGATTGGTGTTGAAGGTTTTTAGATCGCAGGAAAGCTAACTCAAATAGTTACTCCTTACAACCATGGTGAGCTGAAAATCGTCTCAGGAATCTGGAGTGACTGTAGGCACCGACTCTGGAAACTGGACAAGTGAAGATTGGACATAATATTCCTATCCCAGGTGCTGATGATGATCACCTTACTGCAGTCATCTTTTTGTTTTTAAGGACGTCTTACATTTAAAGCTGCTGTCTAACAAAATTTAGTGCAATTGGTGTTCATAACAATTTTTTTTTGCTTTGTTTATTTGTTCGCTTCATCCCAGACAGGCAGCGTCAAACTCTAGCGCTCACATGAAACCACATTTCCAGCTCCGTAGCCGATTTTCTCGTTCAGCCTTGAGGGAGCCGTTTGAAAAATCATAATTACCGATCAACCAATAGTGTTCTCCTCTGCCGAGACAGTCCAGCAGATTAGAACATTCCCATTCCCATCGAAATGCCTGCTGATTCTCATCAAATCATTGGCACAAAACATCCGGTGATTAGGGGTGCGATGAGGCGCGCTTATGCTAGCACAACGTAGCTGCTAGCGTGTCTGCTGGGACTCTGTTTAGGCAATAAGTTGATTTGAATCCTATTAATGAACGGGGTGTGCGCTCTCTGAGGTGTTTGTTTCGAGAGGTTGAATGATACGATTGAATTTCTGAGTCAATATACAATATTTGAAGTAAAGAGGTCTATTACATGACCAAATACTTTTTTTCCCCCTTCAGCATTGGTCCTTCAAACAATAGTCCTGTAAAGGATCAGTTTTTCTTTTATTATCAGTTAGTAACATTTTTCTGGGGTAGCTTAAAGTAATAAAAAGGCTTTTCATTTTATTAGTAGGCTTTAATTACGATTTATTCAACATCAGGTTTCTGTATTTCTGGCTTAGTTATCGTCCTCTGATACACCTAAACACACTTGTTTTGATTTCTGACTCTGACAAGTGTAAATCACGACTTTACACAAACCCTTCTGCTCAAACTCAGACCTTGTGTTCCTCCACCTCTCACACTTATACACAGTGTGTTTGTAAAAGTGTAGCAGTCTGTGTGTGTGTGTGTGTGTGTGTGTGTGTTTGCATGCTCATGATTCTTTGGGAGTTGGGAGTGTGTGTGTGTGTGTGTGTGTGTGTGTGTGTTGTGTGTGTGTGTGTGTGTGTGTGTGTGTGTAATTGTGTGTATTCGCATGCACATGATAATTTTTGCACCCAATTGTGTGTCTCAGTTTGTGTGAGTGTGTGTTCCTGCATGCCCCTGTTCATGTATATCTGTGCACCTGATTGCGATTGTGTGTGTGTGTGTGTGTGTGTGTGTGTGTGTGTGTGTGTGTGTGTGTGTGTATGTTTGCAGGCTCATCGTGCACCCAATTGTGATTGTGTGTTTGCATCATGTGTGTTTGCATGCTCATGACTGTACGTGTGTGTGTGTGTGTGTGTGTGTGTGTGTGTGTGTGTGTGTGTGTGGACACGGTGAATAATTAAGTCGCGTTCAAATCCACCAGTGTAAAGGGACAACGAGGCAGATGGCAACGCGCAGATAGGATCCAACACACACACGCACGCACACACACACACACACACGCGCGCGCGCGCGCTCACGCACGCTCACACACCCTCCACGCCGAGCGGATCTCGCGCCTCGTGCCTTTTGTTTGCCCCGGGTTTTTTAATTTCAGAGACTCGACCGAGTGTGACGCGGCGTGTTTACCGGAGCCGCGCGCGCGCTTCACACACCGTGAAGCGAAGGAACATAATAGAAATTAACATAAAACAATCTTTCGGGGGCGCGCGCGCAGCCGAGTTTAATCCGCTAATGAGCGTCCTGCCTTTCAGGAGGGAGAAAGAAAAAGGAAATAAATAAATAAATAAATAAATAAATAAATAAATAAATAAATAAATAAATAAATAAATAGGTGAGACGGATAAAGCCGCTGAAATTTCCCCTCGGAGTCGCGAGCGGATTGTTTTTTTTGTTTGTTTTTTTTGGGAGCAGATAATCTGGTGTTGGGAAAAAAAACAAAATATTAAGAGGCCAAAGAGAGGAAGCGCATCCATCCATCCATCCTAAAACCTTCAATAGCATGACTCAACAAGTGATTGTTCACAAGCTTCTGGCCATAAAGTGCAGAATCTAGAGATGGTCAGATGCTGGTAGAAAGACTTCCTTAAAGCATCTCTGTAATGCCCATGCAAAAGAGACACCCCTTATAGAGTATCATACAAAGAGTCAAGGTGATGATGTACCACCAGCCAGGACTATAAGGACTATTCTGGAAATAAGAATAAACCAACAAACAAGGGCAAAAGTAAGTGAGATCAGAACCACTCAGAACTTTGTGTGAAGGTTAGTATCTCAGGAACCCAGACGATGGAAGACTGCTGGAGATCCAGTGTAGACGGGAGTTTCCTGGCAAAAGGTGTGATTGTGCGTTTGGCTGACATTCAGATCGAGACGCGGGTGGCCCAAAAAACAGATTACGCACAGAATCGGAAAGAAAAAATGCACACACTCACACGTGTTCAGTCAGTCAAAATGATCTGGATAGACAGAAAAAAAATCTTAATTATTTAAGAAAACAGCGCCCCCTGTTGATTTTGTAGATGAAACCCCACTCACACAATGCACACACATGGCACACAGCAGGAGGCAGATGGAAGGGTCATGGTTTGTGCCAGGCAGTCAGAGAGCCAGGAGATAAAGCCAGAAAAACCTATCATACACACACACACACACACACACACACACACACACACACACACACACACACACACACACACACACACACACACACACACACACATTTGTTTTCTCTGATTTGTTGTCAGGGTATTGGGGGAGTTCTCATTTAATTTCTGTTTACTCTCATAATGTGCTGGGAGAGAAAAATGTGTAATTTCTCTTTCACTTTCTGAAAAAGCTCCAAATCTACTCAACTGCAACTAAGTTAATGCATCAGAGAACACATCTCCATGCTTAGTCAGTAGGTCTCACGTCTAGCAGGCCCCAGATGTTGTCCAAAGCCCCAGATGTTTTCGGCAGAAGAAAATATCCCACTCTGTACTTAGAAGCTTTTTCATTTTGAATGCTTTCATGAAAGTTCTCAAGCAACAAAGACAAACTGGAAAAGCAATGAACTTTAAGTTTTCTGATATATTTAATAATTGGAAGTTGTGGCTTGTATGTCTGCACCAGTAAATGACAAGATGGCGACCACCGGACGTGCTCTAGATGGCACTGATAAGGATATTAGGACACCACTGTTCTTGATTTTCTAGAGTTCAGACCTTACTGCTACTTCTAGAGAGATGAATTCGGTTTCAGAATAGGCTCCAAGTATCAAGTTCCTCTTGTGTAAGAACATTTAGGAGCCACACAATCCAGTGGGAATTTCTTTTATTTACAATGTACAGAAAATCAGACCAAAAACAGTTTGTGAACCTACAGACACTGAGGAAGACAAATGTTTTACCTGTTATCGTCCATGTTTATAATTACAAACGTGAAATTATTGTAAATCGGTACAATATTAACTGTTGTGTCTCCATTAGCAACTATTGAGCACCAGCGACATACAGACCCAGTCAGAGGGAGTCATCTTGAAAATTGTTTTAGGCAAATACTAATAAAAACAACAGTAAATAAATGCAAAGACATATAATTAATTAATAAATAAATGCTTCTGATTTTGAGTTTAGGTGACCATTTAACCACATGAATAAAATGGCCACTCACAGTCCTCTTGGCCTACGAAAGTAGTTCGCATGAATAAAAAGGTCTCTTATCGTACTTAAAATATTATAGATTTTTTTAATAATCAAATTTGAGAGTAAATTCTTAGTTTTCTTGTACAAGTTTGAAATTTCCTTGCTGTTGCTAAGCTGATTTGATTACTAGCAAGCGAGCAAAACAAACAAGAAAAAACACACAAAAAATGGATTTGTTCATCCAATTTGAGCCCCCAAAACTGAACATTATATCTATTAAAGTGGGAAATGTAGTGTATACATTTCATTACAATGCAGTGTGTGAAGAAATAATGTAATACAACGTAAAATGTAAATTCTAGAGGGTTTTATGTGCTAGTTTGCATTTGAAAAAAAAAACGTGAGAATGGGCGACATCTTGTGTCTAAGAAGAGGAACTGCAACCCTGAACACTTCATATAGGTCTGTGTGTGTGTGTGTGTGTGTGTGTGTGTGTGTGTGTGTGTGTGTGTGTGTGTGTGTGTGTGTGTGTGTGTGTGTGTGTAGGAAATTGTACATAACTGCAACCTTTTATCTGAATCATTACAGTTATATTGTAGTGACAGACAGGACACATTTTTACAATTAATCAATCAACAAATCAATTAAAAACACAAGTACTTGATGTTAAATTTGCACATCACAGAGTGTATGAATTCAGTGCATTCCCTGGTTTGCAAACCTTGTACACACATGTACACACACACACACAGGCTGCCATCATAGTGATTTATAAGGACACATTATGTTTAGTTTTTTTACTCAGCCTTTAAAGAAGAATTTCAACCCTGATGCTTAGATAAAAAGAAAACTGTGACATGCACAACATATCCACACACACCCACAGACACACAAGCTCTGATAAGAACTGCATGTGTGTGTGCATGTCAAAACGTCTGCTCCTTTTAAAATGAACGTCTTTCAAGCTTCGAACTTCAGCTCTGCATCTGATCGGTCGACCTCGATGTCAGAGTCGGAGAGTGAGCGGCCCGAGCGATCGTTGTCCGGCGAACATTTATCCAAAGGACTCTGCGTGTCCATGTCTTCAAAAGTGTCAGCACAGGAGAACAGGCCGTGTTGCTTATAAACATCCGGGAATGGCTCTGAACACAAATCCTCGTAATCTAGTACCCACTCGGGCCAGAATTTATGCCGGATCCGCTCACAGTATCGCGCCAGGTTCGGCAGCTCACCTGAGAACAGTTAATGTATACATTACACTGTGTAAAACAGAACTGGTGCCAGAGACAGGTCAAAATCTACAGACAGACACATTCATCAGACAAATATGAACATAGAAAGAAGAATAGACAGAGGGAGAGTAAGAAAGCAGCATATACCATGTAGTCGGGGGTTCAAGCCCCGGTATCGCCAAGCTGCCACTCTTGGGCCCTTGAGCAAGGCCCTTAACCCTCTATGCTCCAGGGGACCCTTACGAGAAAAATAAATCAAGGACCGTGACGTCGGAGCGACGTGGGGCCGCCTTACCGTGGGCTCACCACCTTGACAGGCCTTGACAGCCCGATTCCTGGACAGGGAGAAGTGTCTGGGGAATCTGCTTAGACTGCTGCCCCCGTGACCCGAATTACGGATAAGCGGGAGAAGATGAATGAATGAATGAATGATTATAGACAGGTGTGTACTTGGTTAGTACTAAAAGACAACCATAGTGGATTTTACCAATAACGACAGCTTGGACTGTACCTGCCAATAAATGATTCATAAAACCAATATTTTTTTTTAATTGAATACTAAATAAGAAAAACATAGTGCAGTAAAACTTCATGTAAAATAGTACTGAGCTGTATCACAAAAAATGTATAAACATAATTATATAATTAATAAATTATAACTAATAAATGTTTTGCGCAGACTCACGTGTAAAGACAAACAGCACGTCATGTCAGTGAGTCACCTCTAGAGGCCACTCTCGTATTTACAGCGGACAATTTCATTCGCTCCAGCAAAGGACGCAAGCCGGAAAAATGATCGGTATGTATTGTATACATTGTATACATTTTATTAAAATGCAGTGTGTAAATAAATAATGTAATAAAAAATATAATGTAAATTCTATAGTGTTTTATGTGCGAGTTTGCATTTGACAGAAAAACGTGAGAGAATGGGCGACATCTTGTGTCTAAGAAGAGGAACTGCAACCCTAAACACTTCATATAGTACGTCTCTCTCTCTCTCTCTCTCTCTCTCTCTCTCTCTCGCTCTCTCTCTCTCTCTCTCTCTCTCTCTCTCTCTCTCTCTCTCTGTGTGTAGGAACTTATACATAACTGCAACCTTTCATCCTAATCATTACAGTTATATTGTAGTGACAGACTGGACACATTTTTACAATTAATCAATCAACAAATCAATTAAAAACACAAGTACTTGATGTTAAATTTGCACATCTCTTAGAGTGTATAAATTCAGTGCATTCCCTGGTTTGCAAACCAAGTATACACATGTCATTAGACATTTTTATTAATATATGAATATATGAGGTCCAGTAAGGCAGCAGTAATGGTTTCTGTTTACTCAAGTACATGTCAGAGCCCAAACATCTTTACTTTAACTTGTGTAAAAAAGTATAGTCAGTACTTCAACTTTTACCAGTCTTTTAAAACATGATTATTTATACTTCTATTTAAGTGAAGGATGTGTTACTTTTGGCATCTCTAATGGGCGGCCGAGACTCATTGATGCGTGTGCGGAGTGAAAACTGGCCTGTGTGGTCCGATCCAACAGACGAACTACTGTAGCTCAAATTGCTGTAGAAGTTAATGCTGTTAATGCTTAAGGGGTCAGAGCTGTTTTGGCAACAAAAGGGGGACCAACACAATATTAGGCAGGTGGTCATAATGTTATGCCTGTTTGGTGTATATCAGCATGAAGACAAACACCACTGTGGGAAATTGTGCTTGTTCGCAAAGTTATGTTCAGCTTATGGAATCAGATCGATTGGACATTTTATTAGTGGAGCTGAAATATAATGATGTCCGACTTGACGGTGCATCCTGTCAGGTGAGGCTACTCAAATTGCTTAACATCAAGGTTTGGTAAGTATCAGAAAGTTCAATGGAAAGATTGTGGTGCTTCTGAAATGATATTTAAGAGGCATTTATTCAAGGGATTTCCCAGTGTATGTCTGTGTATGAGTGCACCTTTAATGAGCTGCTCTGGTCTGGATCCCGGTAGTGTCCACATGGCCTGAGCAAGATGTCCAAACACTGCAGCGTCCACACTGGACAATTTGGAGCCCATGATGTATTTCTTATCTCCTAATAGAGATACAAATGCATGTATACTACTGACAACAGTACGCATGAGATGACAAACACACACACACACACATCCAAAAGGATTCTCACCCAGCAGTGTGGAGAGACTACGCAGGTCTCTCTCTAGCAGTGTATGGATGAGGTGTGAGTTGAAGTGGCCAATGCCATGGCAGAACATCTCCCTTTTCACCAGGCTACCATTCAGCTCGCACACACTCCAATGCAGAAGGTCACACACACTCAGCATGTGGCGGGTCTCCTCCACATTCTCCACCCACTGACAGTAGGCTAAGGTCCTGTATACACACAGTGTAAAATAATGTACACACAAACAGACAAGCAGGTCATTCAGGGTCATTGATGATTCAGTCTTAAATAGATGAGGAAGTGTTCTTACTGAATGATATGCATCTATGGCGCAATCCACGATTTGTTACAGTGCGTTCATTTATAGTTATTCATATCCGTACAACTATAGAGTATTCTAATTTATTTCAGATTGCTAGTCGTACATTTGGGACCCGCGAAGCCTCTAAAATGCACTGTTTCTACTTCAGCATTTTCTTTAAACGAGCGGAGTTTAGAAATATAAACAATCAATCACAAAATGTTCCAGAAGAGAAAAGTTGATGCCGAAAGAAGACTTTAATGAAAGATGAGAAAGTGAATTGTGTAACCAGGCGGTGTCGGTTGTGAAGGAGTACAATATACGTCGGCATTTAGACGCCAAACACGGAGCTAAGTATGCTAAACATACTTAAGAAAAACATCAAATGTTTACTAAAGCTACAGCCAAAAAATGTTAAATCTGAATAAAAGATTTGGCTTGCAACTTAGACTGTGTTTTAGATTTTGGCCCCTCGTGTGAGCAAACACTGAATAGGCATGAACTAGAGTGTTCGGGATGAAACCTTAAAATGTCACACATTCTCAATTTCTAAAAACATGTCAAAGAGCTTCAAAGGGCAAAAGTGGCTGTGCTTTCTCTATGGGAGAGACATGGGACAGACAGTATTATTTTCTCCCCTCTCAACCATGGCAACACCAACCAATTCTAAACATGAGCTCATGTAAGCAAAAGAGGGCAGACAGCATTATAAAAAAATTATCTCGGAAGATTTCCACTTCCCCAGTTGTTAATGTTCTGTAATACTCACCAGTGTAAGTGTTCCTCCACCATTTTAGTGATGGTGTGAGCGATGGCCTTATCCTCCGCACTCAGACTCCTATTGAGGCTCACGCCCAACTTTTTCTCCAGAAACTCGATTATAAACTCCGTCCCAGACACACGTTCGTGGTTGTACTCGATCCACGGCATCGTGCTCTGAGCAGAAAGACGGCCGTTGAAGTAAGTCTTAACAGACACGAGAAAACAGATGTACAAGTTAATAAATACGGCATCAAATATAGAGCAACAATAGTGACATTCATTTATATGGACAATTTAACATATCTACAAATGCAACCCCTTTCAAAACTATTGGAACAGCATTGTGTTGTTTCTACACACTGATGACAATTAGGTTAAAGATCAGCAGATACTAGATCAGAATTTCACCTTTCGTTTCCTGACATTTACATCTAGACCTAGAACTTAGAACATGACACCTTTGGTGACAGAACATCAGATTTTTAGATTATAGGAACAGCGTATAACCTGTTCAGAGTCAGATTATTAGTACACCAATAGCTACTTTCTTTTTCAGAATATTCTACATACTTGTATTGGTTCTGCCCAATGCTCTAAATGATTTTCTACACCTCAAACATGACTTGCTTTTCTCCCATAGACATCTTTCTGGTTTTGATGTTGTGAAATGTTTAATGATCACCTCATATTCATCCTTTGATGTCTTCCATGTACCAAAACCAATGGTGTTCCAGTAATTTCTCGGGCTAATAATGCCTGTTGATCATGGTGAAATGGTTCTCAACACTTCAATAACATGACCCAATATTAATTTATGCACACATGATAATTCTTTATGATATTCTGCCAAATGATCTCAAGAATCCTTCTCCCATGCATTCAATCGATTTAATGATGAAAGGATGATTTAGGAGATTATATATTGTGCCTAGAAGTTAACTTAAAGATGAAGTCTAATAGAGAAGTGGGAGAAAAGTTACAGTGTGAAATGCCATTAAGTGCTGCACTTCAAATTCAATTGCATTAAGGTGTATGTGTGTTTGTACCTGATAGGGAAGGTCCACCATTCTCAGGTAGGTCTCTATCTTTAAGCAGAACGGATAAAGACTGGGAGAAACAGCATGGCGAGAAAACTGGTGGAGGATGATGGAATCTGTAGAGTCAAGTTCCTGCTCCTCTCTGCAAAACACACTCTGTGTTAAGCCCTGTTCATTTTGGACTAGTTTTAAATTAGAGGAATGGGGTAATGTAATAAATCCTGGAGTAACCCCATAATAATAAGCGCATTTCTATGGAAAATGTGAATGCAAAAATGTAAAGTGAGTGCAAATACAAGAAAGGTTTTTTTAAACCAGAGTCTGCAGGACAAGCATATTATTTATTCAGCGTTTCCCAGCAGAAAGGTGACTCCACTGACTGTTCTCACGGAGTCACCAGCTACTTTTCTCCCATCCATCAATCAGAGAAAAACCCTCCTGTACAAAACCTGAATGCAATCCAAATGATTCATCCATTCCAGTCAATCTTGGTGCTGTAGCTTGCTACTTGCTCTCTAATTTCATTGAACAAGGACACATCCTGTTCACCATTTTGGGTTACATCATGTTCGCTGTCACTTGTAGCTTTGCTGCGTTGCTAAGTATCGATTTTTCTTGCTAGTTTACAGGATGAAAATTGACAAAGCATCATCTTAAGGAAACCACATACACTGGTCAGCCATAACATTAAAACCATATGCCTTTGTGTAGGTCACTCTTGTACTGCCAACTCAATGAGGTATGGACACCATAAGACCCTTAAATCTGTGCTTTGGTATGTTGCCAAGATTTTAACAGCAGATCCTTTAAGCCATATAAGTTACAAGATGAAGCCTTATGGATCTTTCTTGTTTGTCCGGCACATCTCACAAATGGTGTTTAGATTAAGATCTGGGGAATTTTCAGGATCGGTCCACAGCTTGAACACGGTCACAATCCTTAAACCATTCCTGAACCATTTACGCCGCAAGGTTGAGCACCATGAAGAAATTATTTATTTTTCATTTTTTAAGAAAATAATGTTTTAGGTTGAATTTAAAACATTCAGAAGAAAATTACTTTCAGATATTT
>NC_139595.1:16050855-16063355 GCF_946808225.1 Silurus aristotelis | reverse complement strand
GGTCATGGACAAATATAGATGCTTTATGCAAATGCATGTTTATTATTAGTGAAACTAAACTGGTGGAGAAATTACAAAATCTGGATAAAGTTCTGAAAAAAAATATCAGTCAGGGGAAAATTTTTTTTTCCCAACTTAAATGAAAGAATCAAAAAAATTTTCCCAACTTAAAGCAAAGCACTATTAAATTGTTATGTGACAAATGTAAACTGTGGTGCTTTTATAAGAAATACACTACGTACAGAAGTATTAAGACACCTGAATTCTCCAGCCAGATGTGTTTCTTGCCCAAAGTGTTTCCACACACAATTATAAAGGATGTTTTGAAGAAATTTTGCCTTCACTTAAACTCAACTCAGCATTTGCTCAAAGCCAGCTCCATGAAGATGTGGTTTTCATGGTTTAGAGTTGGATTGTACTCAAATTCGGTTAAACACCTTCGAGATGAATGTTAATGCTGACTGCAACCCAGGCCTCCTCACCTCACCTACATCGGTACCTGACTTAAATAACACCCTTGTGACTGATGAGCACAAATCTCCATAAGTACACTCCAAAACCCAGTGGAAGATCTTCCCAGAAGAGTGGAGGTAATAATCACAAGTAGCCCAGTGCACAGAAATACATTTTTTTAATCGCAGACAATATTATTAACCACAGAGCATCCAGTATAGAATGAATAACGCTTTAACTCAAGCCATTGTTAAGGTTCTTAGACTTATAATAAAATAAACTCTTTTATCAGGTTAGCATTCATTCAATATAGACCAAAGGGGTATAGTGTACAGAAAAGATCTTTTAAAACAAAACCCCAATGGTTTAATATAAGCATAAGATTCAGAACTGTAGAACAATTAAACCTTCACATAATTCTAATGTTTATTTAATGTGCATTTAATTCAGTTGTCTCATTTCAATATTATACATATTTTACACCCAAATGAAATCCCTGAGCCGAACCTTCGATAAGTCTCAGCATAAGTGCAATTTTTGTGTGTATTTCTGTAACCTGTTTACATCATAGGACTTATATTACATCATACTTTTTTTATTTTATTTTTTTATCAAAACCCCACTCAAAACCTTCGTATTAATTTAAATAAAAGTCTAATCCTCAGCAGCGGCTTGATGTGGCGGCTCCTCCTTCTGTTTGATGGCGTGCAGTGCGTAATTCACAGCCGTGCTCTGCTGCCAACCCCAACATCTCGTGAGAGGGTTATAAAGCATTCCTCGGACCGACTGAACGATCATACCGGCTGAAAAATAGAGACCAAGAGAGAGACTTTGAGTGTGCTACACCAGACAACCATTTCAAATAAATAAGGGCTGATAATATATTAAGAAAATGTCATGTGAGAAGAAAAGTGCTGTAGATCTTGTGGTGATTGGTCCAGCTCATTAAATGCATTATGAATCGAGGATAAGGCTCGTTTTGACATTCTAAAACCATCCCAGCTTAGTACTGAGATTGGGAAATGTTTAAAATAGCTGCTTTACTTCATGTGGAATTATGATTGTATGCTCCAATGGGTACAGATGAATAAACTGACCAGGAAACCAACAGTGCGTTCAATGGTTTGAACTCACTCTTTGCAGCCAATCAGAATTGAGTATTCAGACTATAACAGAATATATAGAATTGACTATATAGTCAGCCCGAGACCTACAAACGCCCAACTTACGAATTTTCGGAGATAGAAATTGTATTCAAGAAAACTTTCAAAATCCGCGTGCGCTATTCAAATTTGACAACGCCGCACACAGAGTCAGAAGAAGAACCCCTGGCAGACATGCATTGTGAGACCGAGAACAATACCACTTTCTTTTGTGCAAAGTCCTTGTTGTGAGAAGACGTATTCCGTACAGTATTCGTACAGCGTGTTGTGATTTTAGTGTTTGCTAATTTCTTACCACGGCAGAAAAAAACGCAAAAGTGGTGCTCCAGCTGGTGGACATTAAGGTAAAGTAAAATAATGATCTACATCTTTGTAATAAAGATTTAGCATTGGCTGCATTTATCTTAAAAAACATTATTTATAGTTTATCGCTTGGTTTATCTCGGAGTTCCTCCGAACACATCATAGAGTCTAACTCTTCTCGACTTATAAATAATCGATTTACGAACACTTTTCCAGTCCTTATCCATTTCATTAGTCGGGGGGGGCTACCTGGGTACTGCTTATATGAATAAATAGAGAGGCTCACACGACTCCAGCAGGGTCTCCAGCTCCACTGGAGTGATGAACTTGTCCCACTCGTGTGTCCCTCTTGGGACGATACGCAGAACCTGCTCAGCCATTACGATTCCCAACATGTAGGACAGTTGAGTGCGGCTAATAGTGGTGATGAAAACGGAGCCACCTGGCTGGAGACACACACACACACACACACAAACATGCACACAGGGCTCAGTGTGGCCTGATGAGCATCCTTGGAGGAACTTGCAATATCTTCTGAAGCACTGAAGAAAAAATAAATAAATCTACAACCAGATTAATTGTGGGAATTATTATCGAACCTGCCTTAGAATAAAATGCTTAAAATGAGCAAATTCGAAGATTATATTATACGAGGGGTTATCAAAAAGTTTAGAGACTAATGGTGTTACTGGTGCTATTCTGACCGCATGCATTACCCAGTCTGTGATTTCATCATGAACAAAAAGTTAAAACAAAGTGAAATTCTGCGTGGAACTGGGCAAATGTTCCACAGAGACGTTTGGCGTGACATGTTTGGCTTATGGCGATGCTGCGACGAGTCGTTTGAGGTGTTTTGAGTCGCACAAGCACCTAGAGAGCGAAAGAACAGCGCTGGAATGCGACGGGAGATCAGGTAGACCCTTCAACGAGCTCAAACACCGAAAATGTCAAAACGATTTGAAAACTCATGCATGATGAAGAGAACAATCCACATGATCTTACTTCCGCACCCATCCTACTTGCCGACTTCACCCTCTTTTCCAGGGTTTCTGCAGGTTTCACAAAGTCAGATTTAAGACCATTTAAGACCATTAAGAATAACATTTAAGACTTATATCATGACATTAAACACAGACAAAGAAATTGTTAGCATCAAAGTACTGCGAAAATTGCTCTTCCCCATATCTAAAATAAAAAAAAAAAAGTTTTATGTCTATGGTACAATCGGAGAGAAATTAGCGCTAAGCAGTAAGCTGATTGGCTGTTGCATGCTGGTCTCATTTGTAGTCGTAATACAGTGAATTTATCTATAGACTAGCGAAAGTAAGAAGGACAACACCATGCAAACAAAAACATTCAAAAGTGCTATAGGAGCATCGCAATGAGCACTGAAGGTAGCGTTACATGGACATCTGAAATTTAAAACCTGTTTCTAAATTTCCTTAATGGAAATAAATAAATAAAATTTTATTTTAGACTTTTTAAAAACCTTTTAAGACCCCGCTAAAACCCTGTTCCCGTAGATAAAGATTGAGCTCAAAGGTCGCCGTTTTGACACCGTTGCGGAGATCCAGCACAAGTCGCAGGAGGTGCTTGACGTGCTTTGAAAAGAAGACTTCCAGAAAACATTCCAGAAGAGGCAGGAACGCTACAGGCGCTGTATTGCTGTGCAAGACGACTATTTCGAAGGTGATTTTGTGTAAACGTAGATTAATAAAGTGCTTTCTTGTACACAAAGCTAATCTCGAAACTTTTTGATACCACCTTAAAAAGTAGAACCTGCACACCAGTGTTTTTTTCGTGGATGGAATTGAATCGGGAATAACGTCACCTTCAGTATGCGGTAGCAGCAGTGAACAAAGGTGTCGAGATCCGCCAGGTGTTCGACCACTTCCGAAGCCACGATCGCATCGAATGCTTCCTCATTCTCCTCCTCCTCGGTTAGATCTTCCAATGTGCACGCACGATACCGAACGCGTTGCCTGAGCGCAGGATCGAGGGACGAGTGCAGCTCTGCCGTCCGCACGCTTACCTCCACCGGGTCTACACCCAACACCTCGGCACCCATCCGCCCTAAGGGCTGATGAAGCGAGAAATCGAATGTAAAAGACAAAAATAAAAAAATTATTGAAGAGATGCTGCTGGTCATGGTGTGGGAGGAAACGGTTGAGGAAAGATGAAGTACCTCAGTGAGAAGACCGCCACCACATCCCACATCGAGTATCCTGAGCCCAGTCAGCGGGCGACCCATCTCACCTCCACCGTGCACAGTCAGCAGATTATCACTAGAGATTAAGAATCAATTTCATTTCAGTGGATTTTCATTCATCTTATTTCTGTTTTCTGTAATCATAAGAGTAAGTTGATAAAATATTTGAGAGGATGCTTTCCTAGGAATATAATCAGTAGTGGACAGTGAGGAAGTACTGTACTGTAGTAATTTTACTGTACTTTACTCAAGTATTTCCATTTGGAGAGATTCGAACTTCACTGCATTTTAAATACAAATATCTTTTTCAATTAAGTTATTTTGTGAAAATAGACGTTCCCATTTTTTTTTTTTTTTTTTTTTTTAAATGATGAGTGGATAAATACGTAAACCGCTCAAACACACTCAATCAGGGTAGAGCCCATGCACTGTTTTGAACTTGCACCTGGTGGTATCTACTCATCACCAACATACAGTTCAGCATCCGCTCAACAGCAGGCACGACTTTTAAAAAGGAATAAATGCTGTAAGAATCTCCTGATTTGCACAATTTTTTTTTAAGTAGCTGAAAAGAAGGTTTTGGGCTCATGATCATTTTAATAGATATTAATTAGTGTTTGACTCATTAATCTTCGTCTTCTTTCGGCTTCTACCAGTAGGGGTCGCCAAAACGGATAATTCGTGCCAGAAATGATAAGAACATTATAGTTAAAATAAATTATAGTATTTTGGATACTTAAGTAAATTTGAAGGCAAATGCTTTTGTACTTTTACTCAAGTAAAAGGTTTAAAGGAAGAACTTTTAATAATACTGGAGTCATATTTTACCTTGTGTATCTACTTTCACTCAAATACATGGTCTGTGTACTTTATCCTCCACTGAATAGAATCAATAAGCACTGGTTCACTGCAAATTAAAGTTGCAGTTTATACTTTTCCTCAAGTTCTGGAGAATTTCATTCCCCTTATACGTTTATATGACCACAGGGATTTATTTGTAATCTTTTAAATGATGGCATATCATGTGGAACTGTTATACTAACCGAATGAAGGGAACTCGTAGCTCATTCATGGAATGGAGAGGTGCGAATTCACCCTGAATGTCCCACCATTTATTGGCCAGGACCTGAAATTTCCTGACCTCAGCCGGGTCCAGAGTGCTGTGTGAGACAAGACGGACCCTGTGGACATGCGCACAAGTCCTTAAACGTGTCACCATCACGTTATCTATATTACTATGGTCTTCAAAGGAGATATGAAATATCAAAAATGTCTTCTCATTTCAGTACAGTTAAATAAATTCACTATATAAATATACTTTTCAAAATCATTGGACATAAAACAGTGACCTCTTTGGCTGAATATAAACGGATCTCTAAAACTGAATGTTATTGGTATTTCTATTTGTTTTGAAGTTGATTCTCTCACCCTCTTGTTCTGCTCTCAGGGTGCGTGTGATGTTTATGTCCCGTCCAGCTGCTGTGTGAACGTTTCATCGCCGCACACTGACATTGATTTGTCTGATATTTTATCACATGCACCGGCCATTTTAATCTGGACTTCATAAATAAAAAGCTCAGACCTACAGATTTCTTGCAGAACATCACTTCGAATAATTGAAACTCACGTCGATATCAATGTGACCGCAAACGTCCGTCACTGATTTCCGTCGGACGGAAACCGAGCAGTGTAAAAATAATTCCGGCTCCAAACAATAAATTCAATATTGTTATACATAAAATAAAAGAAATATAAAACAAAAGGATAGTAATAAATCTACGTGAAAACACTACACATAAAAATTTCTTTTAAAATGCTATTTATTAAAACTAGTGTGGCGGCCATTTTGAAATGGTGTGTTATTAAACATTTATAGTGGAATTCATTAACTACATAGCAACCTCTTGTGGAAGTTTAAGTTATTACATCAGAACAAGATACTAAAGGAGACGCTGATGTACACATTGAGGCCTAAACAACACAACTATAGAAACCATTAATATGATAAACACAGTATAACAGAGCTCAATCGCTGGCAGGCTTTTCATGGTTAGAACTAATGTCATTACTAAAGCAAGAAACCCAATGAACACAATTCATCAAGTCTCCCCTTACTGCAGCCACATCTGTACTGACTGCATACTTCATATCTAACAGAAGCATCAATATTAACTTCATAAAATAAAAAAACAAATAAATAAATACTGTCTACTCCGGGTTTTCTATGCATTTTTCAAATACCCTTTGGAAAACCCTTGAAATTACAGTTTTACTGATCTTGAAAATGGTATTGTAAATATAATTGCAGCCAAATCAGTTTCTTCTCATCGGTCAGCCATTGTGGAATAAATCTACATGATTATATTTAAGCTTGTGCAATTTTCTACAGATGTAATTCCAAGTTTTGACTAGTGGACTTTCTGAGCATCCAATCAAAGGATGTGAAAATGCCGACATTATTGTATGCCTGCTAGATACTGGTGTTGCTATAACTCAAACTCTTAATGGTTAAAGCCAGTTACATTATCATGTATTTGAAGCTACAGGTTCCCGCACTGTTGATGTCTGAAGGCCTTCTAGCAGATTTGACCATTCCAACATGTGATGGCTGAAATATGACTGGATAGAAATTGGAGAAAAGGTCAGAAAACTGGAAGTGCAGGACCTTGAATCATGAATCAGTAAGCAATGCTCCACCATACCTGATGTTCAGAAGTCATACACTATTGAACTGTTATCACCAAGAACTGAGTACTGTTAATAGAGAATATGCTTATTTAAAATGAGGTAATAGTCACCTATAGAACCGATTTTTTCAGTATTAAAAGACTACCAGTTTACAAAAAAGTACTTTATCTGCAATTACACACAATCAACTTCAAAATAGCAAAACAGCACTTTCAGTATCCCTGCCACTTCTGAAATATGTCCTGGATATATTCTTTTCGAAGCATCAAGCACCTTCTGCGATTCACGCTGGATCTTTGCAATAGTGTCAAAAGATCCTTTCAGCTGGATCTTCAACTCTGGGGGCGCAAAGCCCACAGGAGCCAAATCCAGTAAGTAGGGTGGGTACGAAAGTGAGATCATATTGTTTCTGGTGAATAACTCGCGTGTGAGGAGAGCTTGGTGAAAGAGTGTGCACGTGGTCAGAACAGCATCAGTTGAACACGTCTCGTTGTACACAGGATGATGCGTTTTGGCAGACTTATGACAGCCAGTGCTCATTGTGACTGTGCGTGCAGCCTTGTGCTGCCATCTGCTGGCGTGTTACAAAACTAATCTAGAAACTTTTTAATACCACCTTGTGTGTCTGGGTCTGTGTGTCATGGTGGTGCCAGTGTTCTCAAACATTTAATCATGAGCTTCTGTATGCGTGTGGATTTTTGTGCAGGTTTTTCATGCGGGTTCTGTCTGGGTTCTTCAGTATCCTCGGTCATTTAAAAACTAAAATGGCTATTTGGAGTTTGGAAATTTGTGCATGTGTGCTGGTTGGCCTTGTAATTGGCGTCCCATGCACACTTTAGACCGACATGAGTCTGATTGAGCCAATCAGATTTCATTCTTCGATATTTAAAAGCTCCAGAAAAGTATCCGGGGTCCAAAAGGAGCATCGAATGACTCTAACCTATCACAAGTGTCTCTTATCTCACTCTGTGCTAACACCAGACAGGAAAGGACATAAGAAAAAAAAGACAACGCTCAAGCTGAACAGAAAAAAAAAAGCATTCTTATTTTATTAGACACTTTACATTAGATGAATTCTCCCCCTCGTCTCGAGGGCTTTAAAATGTAACAGCTTCGAGATCCTTAATCAACCACTAATGCTGAGTCTTTTATAATACGAGGCTGAAATAACCTTATTGTTCAAAACGGTTCATGTCACAGACGTCGCATTAAAAATGAACACATATTTACAGTGTGGGTTTGAGTGCAGAGTTCACCTACAACGCTGCCTCCATAACGAGACACGCCCTTTAAACTCATGGAATTTTAAAATAAGTGAGAGCGCGCAGGTATCCTCAGCGCCTGCGACGGCTCGGGGAGTTCGACCTGTGGAGAAACGGAACACACACACGGAGAGAACGTCAGTTTTATCTCGTTCGCATCAGCGCACCTCACAGCTTGTAGCAAAACGGAGCAGTGTTAAAAGGTACAATGGTTCAGTACAACATGGATTTACTGCTTTATGTCTTAAAAATCTATTATAAAAAAAATAGATCAAAATAGATAAATATGCCTGTGCAGAATTAAAGCTTAAAGTAACAATGCGAAATGGTAAACATCACAGACATGGATTAATATCTGAAGGGGAAAAAAGGAAAAAAAGATAAAAATGGATACTACCTTGATCGCGATTTAGACTTGTGTTTGCGGCTTGCCTTCTTACCAGACTTGTGCGATTTTTCCGTTGACCGTGAGCGACTACGTTTCTTTTTAGACTTTTTGTTTTTGCTAACCTCAGGGGACGGGGACCTGCTGGATTCGGAGTCCGAGTACTTCCTGTTTGATTTGGTCGAACTCTTTCTGCTAGACCTGCTGTCCTGTCGGGAAACGGGCTCGCTTTCTCGCCGCTTCTTCTTCGATCTGCTCTCCTCCTCCCTGGCTGCGCTAGCATCCCTTCCTTTTTCCCGTTCCTTTTCTCGCTCTCTTTCCCTCTCCTTGTCTCTTTCCTTCTCCCTTGCCTTTTGCTTGTCTTTTTTTTTCTCTAGCTCCTTGTCTCTCTTCCGCTTCTCTTTCTCACGGCTTGGGCTCCTCTCTTTCCTTCGCTCCCTGTCTCGGCTTCTCGTTCTCTTCCTTCGGCTGTGGCTGCGACTGTGCCGTCTGTCATGGCTGCGGCTGCGCTTCCTGTAGCGGGCGGAGCTCCGGTCTCGACTACCTGGCCTCCTGTCCCTGTCACTGCGATCGGTTCTGCGAGAGCTCCTACTGCGACTGCGGCTGCGCCTGCGATTGCCGCGCGAAGCTGAGCGGCTGCGCCTCCTCTTCCGGTGCGGAGAGGAAGAACGGGACGATGAGGAAGAGGAAGTGGAGGAGGAAGATGATGATGCGGAAGAGGAGGAAGTCGAGCTGGAGGAGGACGTGCGGCTGCGACGTGACCCTGAACGCTTGACCTCGCTAATCTCTGACCTCTGGCCTGACTCTACCTCCCCATCCTTAACTTCCTGTTTGTGTTTGGAATCTGACTGCTCGTCCTCATGACACTCTTTCTCCCTTTCCCTGCTCCCTAAAGCTGGGGGTTCTGGAAACACAAACACACACACACATTATTATTTTTTTTATATGAAAATAAGCGCACCATGAATACAGAAGCATGGCTGTAATATATGATTGAGAATTAAATAAATCACACAAAGAGGCTGAATGTGATAAAAGGTGCGAACACAACAGCTGGGGATTAAAGAAGCAGGTGAAAAAGCATATAAAACTAAACGATTGATTAATTTATTGATTGGCATGAGCAGATGTGGTCACTTGGACCAAATGATTCACGGCCCGGTACAAAATCACTTGTTCTTCTGAGACACAATAAAGACTCAAATGAACAAATCATTCATGAGCGACCCATCACCAGTACCAAATAATCTGTGAGGCCAGTGGTTGGGGATCCCTGCTCTAAAAGGAAGGATGCAGATTGGGTCACTAATATGAAGTGTGTGTGACCGATGCTGACCTGGGTTAATAACAACGTGCTCCTCCAGCTCCTGTCTTTCCTGCTCCTTGCGGCGAAACGCGTCCTGTTTCTGGCGGATGCGGTGCCGAAGCTCCTCTTCGTCTGTGTCGGATGAGTCCGAGCCCTTCGCGCTACGCTCATCCTCGCTCTCGTCTGAGCCGTATGCACCCAGGTCGCCTGCAGTCATGAAATGGTTTATTATTTTTTTTTTTCTCTCCAAAAAATCACAGAAAAATCATTACAGCCTGTTACTCTTTCTGAATAACCCCCCCCACACACACACACACACACAATAAATCTAATGATTTTCAGTTCCTTTTTTGACTTTTTTTTTTCCTGTTTGAAGCCAGATTAAGCCCGTTTAGGGTTTACCATTAAGGTAAAGCTAGACTACTGAGGTCAGATGTGATGAGGCTAAATTAGTGTAACGTTAGTGTTTGAGTGACATCGACGCGAGGGTGGTAGCATGACTCCTGAGCAAGGACAGCTGTGTTGAGCAATCTAAGCTGACATGTGATTAATATTATATTAAAATGATGTCAGTGTGGTGTTAGCGTTGGACTACCAGGAGAATGCGTAAGATGATCGTGTTTATGTTGATAGAGCAGATATAAAAAAATAAAATAAAAAATAAAAAAACTTCAAACCACACACACCTTCTCCAATACGAGATTCTGGATAATCAAGCATGCTGTTAATGACTGCTTAATAATCAGCTATTAATAAAAAAATTTTAAAAGACAGAACAAATAATGCCTAGACAGACAACCCCTTCCCTAACCCTTTCCTTTGACCCCTGACCCCGTCTGAGGAAGTGTGAACTTACCGAGGGATGACAGAGAAGCCAGTGCACTGGACTGTGCCAGCTGTTTTGCAGGAGCTTTGATTCACATCAACAACAGGAACAAAATGTTAAAACACAAAGCCACCATTTGCTCTCTCAAAGCCTCTAGACAGGAGGGTACACTGATAACGCAATACTGACAAGCGCCGCCTTGGCAATAACATAAAAAAGAAATAAAAAAAAATTAAAAAATAAAATGGAGAGAAAAAGAGGGTTAACAAAAACACATACACAGAGCAGTAGAGGGAGAAAACCAATCTGTACTAATGCAGTGTCTCTGGAAAAAGATGTCCATTAATAACAGTTCTCATCTTGCAGTTTTTTTTGTCCTCCTTTTTTCTTTTTTTTTGTGTTGAGCAATGTTTCTAAACGCTGATATAGGTCAAGTTGTCAAATTTGGGAAATCAAACAGTGCTGCGAGACTGTGAGAAACTGTCTTGCTTTGATTGCTTAAAGTGGAAGGCACGAATGAATGGGCAGAAGAGGAGAGGACTCAGACCTTTGCTGGCTTTGCGGTGCGTCTCCAAGGCCACGCGGACAATTTCTTCATTTGTCACCTCCAGCAGAACTTCGGTCAGAAGGGTTTTGGTCAGCAGCATCTGTGCGACATGACAAGACGGTGAGGAATCGCAAAAGGTGGGCCCACACTGGGTTTTAGACGTTAATAGACGAGGCTGGGTGGGTGTGTGTGCGCGCACACAAATTATACAGGAAAGCAATGACCTAAAAAGTCAAGAAAACTATCATTAAATTTTAGTGGGAACAATGTTGCTGGTCACCCACATATTTTGCTGAGCAGTAGTTTCCCAACCCCCCCGCCTTTTTTTTTTTTTTTTTTTTTTTTTTGCATGCTTGGTGGAAAAGTGGGGAAATGGTATATTTTGTCAGTTTCTGCAGGTTTCACAAAGTCAATTTTAAAACTTAAGTTTAAATTAAATTAATCATTAGATTTAAGAGCGATATCACCGCATTAAAAACACATGCAAATACGTCATTAGCAACTGAACTTAACCGAGCCCTAAACTAATTTTTTTTCAAGCCAAATATCGGTAAAATTGTACTTCTTAATAACTAATATAAAATCTGTTTTACATCTGTGGTACAACCCAAGAGAGAATCGCATAAATCTTATTGGCTGATGCATGCTGGTCTCGTTTGTGGACGTAAAACAGCGAATGATATTAGGACTAGAACACCAAGGAAAGAAAAAAAGAAACAAACAAAAAAAAAACATTCCCCCAAAGTGCTGCAGGAGCATTTCAATGATTTAGTGTTACATGGACATCAGAAAACTAAGACCTGTTTAAAATTATTTAGGACCTATAACAGCAATTTTAAGACTTTAAGGTCTAAAAATATAGATTTTGCAGTTTTAGACTTTTTAAAACTCTGCAGAAACCCTGTTTGTGAATTGTATATTGGGATATTGTATTCTTTGCAAATACTTTTTCTTTATTTGGTCTGTTCAGTGTTACAGTAGGGCTCAATGCAATGACGAATGTGAAGAATGAATATATGCGTGTAAAGACTCGGCAATGTTCGACGTGCGCCATCGAGTGGAACCAAGTGATATTTACGGTATTGTAAGGATAAATAAATGGGTAGGACAATTTTGAAAAATAAGTGACAAACCAAATTAAACAGCCGAACCCCAAAAGTTTGCTCACCACTGCTCTAGTGACAAATTTGATAGTGTGAGAATTTACAGAGATGAACATGATAAATCGCACAATAACTGGAAATTCGCTTATAGTTATGAACATTAAGTACAATAAAATTTGTGTGCGTTGCTGTGTGGTGCTGACCAGCTGAAACTCCCTCTCCTCGTCCGTCATTTCCGGCTCGCTCTGCTCCTCG